>NC_143022.1:67366784-67666784 GCF_057628025.1 Oncorhynchus mykiss
GGTTGGTAATGGAAGCAGTAATACCTAATTGCACATGCTCACTCGCTTCCTTCTCTCTGGTCCCCAAATGAGCGCAAGGTGGGGGACGAGAGCCGAGTGGAGAGTGGTCTCCATTGTGACAGGCATCCGTCGGCAGTGCGACTGGCCCAAAGCATGGAGAAGGACCTGCTCCGTCTGCTGGCTGGCGTCGGCTTAATCAATTCTGAGGTCAGATGACCATCTTTGACCCTTGACCTCTTTTCCCTAATATGCTGAGTCTACATGTTTCAGCTCTCCTGACCACACACTATAGTCACCACGACTTTTCTACACACACATTAAATTATTCTATTGATGCGTGTAAAGTGAAAAGTGAGGAAGAAAGACCAATATTAGCAGGAGAGTAGATACTGTGATTTCAGGGATTTAATCAGATTGAGCCCTGAGGTGCAGGTGTTGATGTGCTTCGGCCTTGTTCACTCTTCTTGATATTTGAATGCAGCATTATTCTGCTCCTCAGACTGTGTGATTCAACAGCCCCATCGGACCTCCAGCGCCAAGCTTTTAATAAAGTCTTCAGAGGTATTAACTTGACAGCGCTTTGAAGAAAAGACAAACATAATCTAGAAAAAAAAAGAGATGAGCTAGTCGAATTCAGAATTGGAGCATCTACATATTTTATAATCTCCCTCGCTTTGTCCTAAGAGAATAGGTTCCCTTTGTTTATAGAGAGGTTGACTTCAAAAGGTACCCCTTAATGTGGTGATACAAACTCAAAGAGTTTCACCTCAGTTGTTAGCCAAGCAGGCACCGCAGTTATAATCATTGTTTTTCTGGATCCACCAACTCTGCTGCCTTTGATCCAATCAGAGTTTTGATGACTATGGCTATGTTTGTATCTTTGCTATTTGCTGGGAGGTGTTATGCACTCCATGGAGGCAGAGTTAAGGTGAAGAGATACGCACACACACAAACACACATGGTTGGGAGTAACGGGTTGTCACATGTAACTGATTACAATAAACTAACTGTATTCCGTTATATTTCCAGCAAAAATGTTGTAATCGGATTTAAGATACTGTACATTGGAAAATGTAGAGGATTACTTACAGGATTACTTTTAAATTCAGAAAGGATGTTTGTGAAAAAAGTATTTGCCACCTTTCTGCTCTCTCAATGACATTCAAATCAGCATTGAAAACATTTGCAAGTTTAAGTTTATTCTGCCTGAGCAAGTCTCACAGGTCAGAGAACATTATGATGACGCACCAAATGTGTTTGATGGATTGTGGGAAAAAATAAGGAATAGGCTTTTGTAGGCTATGGTCCAAATTTTGTCTTCCAATGGTCTTACTGCTGTCGGCATCCAAAGATTTGCCTATACATCCAACTTGGAGGTAATCCAACGCTTGGAGGTAAGGACTACAGCAGTTGTGTAGCCTGCGGGTGATACGGATATCAGCAATGATGTAAATAATGCTGCTCTCTCATTTATTTGTGCCTTGGTTGTTGTAGGTGGCTGTTCACAAATATAGGTGTATTTCAATCCAATAATGGTTCAATTTAAGAAGTTTAAGCTGTCTATCAAGCATTGTTTTAGCACTCTGCACAGGTGCATAGTGCGAGACCAGCCTATGGAATAAAGGTTTGAGGGAGTTCCTCCCTTCTAAACTCCTCTGTGGTATTGTGCTCCACACATACAGTCAAAAATAAAACTACGACTGTGGCTTTTCTTGCTCAATCTAATTTATGCTGATTAAAGAAAATTCATATGGACACATGATCTTGCTCAGATTTGATAGACCTTAAACAGCAAATTATCGAGATATCACTGTCACCAACAGGCCTATAGCAAATGCAGCCTAAGGCATTCATTTTCACATGATAGTAGCACTTTTTGATAGAGGTCAAAGCAGCATTGTGGGGCGGCAGACAGCCTAGTGGTTAGAGCATTGTACTTGTAACCGAAAGGTTGCAAGATTGAATCCCTGAGCTGACAAGGTAAAAATCTGTCATTCTGCCCCTGAACAAGGCAGTTAACCCACTGAATACCATTCCATGAGAGCACCATTTATTTTTCAACTCAAAACAATGTGCCCAATCAGTCCAACATGACAACAAAATAAACATGAACAATAAAGTAGGCTAATAAGTCATTTGATTTTGTGCTATGCTCAGGTAAAACCATTTTACTAATCTACATTTCCATATTTCCAAGTCCTATTATTGAAGATCAAGAGGTATTTAATTCATTGGAATGGAATGACTGGAAATTCGCCAGACTGGTTGTTCATAAAGACATGTTATTCTAATGCCTCTTAACGGAAAGGTCATCTAAAAGTAACTGGAAGTAATCAGATTATGTTACTGAGTTTGGATAATCCAAAAGTTACAATTTTGGACAGGAAACTAGTAATTTTACAGATTACATTTAGAAAGTAACCTACCAAAAACACACACGACAAAACATGTAGATAAATTAGCAAACCACAGTTTATCTCTATTTGTGGTTCTCAATTTTTTTTACCTTTATTTAACTAGGCAAGTCATTTAAGAACAAATTCTTATTTTCAATGATGGCCTAGGAACAGTGGGTTAACTGCCTGTTCAGGGACAGAACAACAGATTTGTATCTTGTCAGCTCGGGGATTTGAACTTGCAAACTTCCAGTGACTAGTCCAACACTCTAACCACTAGGCTACCCTGCCGCCCCATATGATCAGCCAAGTGTGTATATTGTAGTCACAGAGCTTGGTTCACCAGTTTGTTTTCTGTTCTAAGTATTGTCTTTTACAGTACATTAAATAGAGCCAGAGAGCAATGGAACTGCTGAGACAGACAGGACAGGATGGTTAGGTCTAAGAAGAATATCACACTGGAGGATAGCCCTTATACAGTACAATTTGTAAAACTTGCGACACACTTACTGCCCAGTCACCTTCCAGAGAGCAGAAGGTACATAGTACATAAGCACAATTACATTACATTGAAAGTAGTCCATTAAAACCCTCCTGCTGTTGGTTTGGGCAATGCAGGTGCTGTAAAGATGGTACTTACATAAACCTCTCTTAGTTAAGATGTTGCTGTAGCTGATGTCAGTTTGTAAGTACAGAATAGGACGCTCTTCTCTGCTTCCGGGGCAGTCGGTGCTGTTGGTTCTGCTGTGGCGGAGAGGCTGATCCAGCGGGGCGTGTATCTGCTGCAGGGCGAGCTGGCCAGGGGAGAGAGGACATCGGCGGCAGGGAGGAGCTGAGGAAGAATGGAACTGGGAAGGGAGCAGAGAGGACCGGCAGCATCCACGGCCTCCCCCTGGGCCATGCAGTCCTCCAGGATATGCGGAAGGCTCTGGAGGTGTGTGTGTGAGCGTGTGTGCGGGTCAGCTAGACAGGAGACGGGGCCATGGGAGATTTAAAAGGTGTTTTGCTAATTAGGTTTGGCAGAGAGTCAGGTTCTATTATCCTTTAATGTGTGTGATCGGGACCCAAGCTTTCAAGGGTATTCCCTCCCCTGAAGAGGTATTACATTGGGCACGGCACAAACAAACACTCTGGTCTTATTGGGGTAGACAGAGGGCAGAGGCAGACCTGCAGTAAGACATGTCTTACTTCCCACCTTGAAATGTTGTTTTACTGCAGGGCAATTTGAGGGATCAGAGATCTGTGCCTGTGTATTATTCAAGGGCAGCAACTGGTCTTCAGGTTTCCCAAGTCTCTTTGAATTAGTGCTCTATAAATAAGTTCCTGGGGGGCTGTTGAATAGCTTTCAGGCTTACATCTTAATATTTCCAGTATCTGCAAGATGGTACCGACAGAGAGGGTCGCCTCACTTCTAGTCCTTAGGAAACTGTGGTATTTTGTTTTTTTTATGTTTTACATTGTTAGCACAGAAAAACTTAAGAGTTATTACATACAGCTGGGCGACGTCAACTTACCAGCACTACGACCAGGAATATGACTTTCCCGAAGCGGATCTTTTGTTTGAACCACCTAAGGCATTCAAACTGTTTCCAGAGGCTGACCCAAAACAACGTCGCCACAAGAGAGGTAGACGGAGCGACCTTCTGGTCAGGCTTCGGAGGCGCTCACACCACCCACTGCTTCCGAGTATTTTACTTGCTAATGTCCAGTTTCTAGATAACAAGGTAGACAAAAAAGGGCTAGGGTTTCTTTTCAGAGAGATATCCGGGATTGTAACATGGCTCTCTGGGGAGCTATTGCATATTGTTTATGCCGGGCAGTCATGGCCCATCCATATATTTATATTTATATATACATATTCTTATTCCATCCTTTTACTTAGATTTATGTGTATTGGGTAGTTGTGGAATTGTTATATTACTTGTTAGATATTGCTGCACTGTCAGAACTAGAACAACAAGCATTTTGCTACACATGCAATAACATCTGCTAACCATGTGTATGCGACCAATAGAATTTGATTTGATCTTCTTCACAGCTGTACTGTCATACACAAAAAATGGGTAGACCATTTGAAAACCTTTAATTTATAGGCTACTTGGCTATTGCATGGCCAGGATTAAAAAAACGCACAGGCACATTACTTTCATTTTTATTAAATTAAACCGAAAACAAGAAATTGTACAGGAAAATAATGTCACGCCCTGGCCATAGAGAGGCATTTTATTCTCTATTTTGGTTAGGCCAGGGTGTGACTAGGGTGGGCATTCTATGATCATTTTCTATGTTTTTGATTTCTGTGTTGTTTGGCCGGGTGTGGTTCTCAATCAGGAACATCTGTCTATTGTTGTCTCCGATTGAGAACCATGCTTAGTTAGCTCTTGCCCACATGCAGCGTACCATGCTGCACCTTGGTCCTCATCTTCTTCCACCAACGGCCGTTACTGAACTACCCACCAAAAAAGGACCAAGCAGCGTGGTAACCAGGAGCAGTGTGGAATGGACTCATGGACATGGGAGGACATTCTGGACGGGAAGGGTTCCTATACATGGGAGGAGATCCTGGATGGAAGGGATCGCCTCCCATGGTAACAGGTGGAGGCAGCCAGGAGAGCGGAGGCAGCAGGTAAAGGGAGCCAGCGCTTTGAGGGAACACAGCTGGCAAGGAAGCCCGAGAGGCAGCCCCAAAAATGTTTTGGGGGAGCACACGGGGAGTGTGGCTAAGTCATGTAGGAGACCTGAGCCAATTCCCCGTGCTTACCGTGGCAAGAGGTGGACCGGGCAGGCACCGTGTTATGCCGTGAGGTGTCCCCAGTGTGCAGGCATAGCCCGGTGCGCTACATCGCAGCTCCTGGTATCGGCCGTGCTAGAGTGAGCATCGAGCCAGGAGTAATGAGGCCGGCTCTGCGCATCTGCTCTCCAGTGCGTCTCTTCGGCCCGGGTTATATAGCACCAGCCCTACGCATGGTGTCCCCTGTTCGCCAGCACAGCGCAGTGCGGTCTGTTCCACCCCGCCGCACTTCCCGGGCTACAGGGAGTATCCAGCCAGGACAGGTTGTGCAGGCTCGGTGCTCGAGACCTCCAGTGCGCCTCCAGTCCGGTACATTCGGTGCCACCTCTACGCACCAGGCCTCCTGTGGCAGCCCTACGCACCAGGCTGTCTCGCCGTCTCCTCCCTCCAGGTGCTCCCTCCTGTCCAGTGCTTCCAGAGTCTCCCTCCTGTTCGGTGCTTCCAGAGTCTCCCTCCTGTCCTGCGCTTCCAGAGTCTCCCTCCTGTCCGGCGCTTCCAGAGTCTCCCTCCTGTCCGGCGCTTCCAGAGTCTCCCTCCTGTCCGGCCCTTCCAGAGTCTCCCTCCTGTCCGGCGCTTCCAGAGTCTCCCTCCTGTCCGGCGCTTCCAGAGTCTCACCTCCTGTCCGGCGCTGCCAGTCGCCCTTCACTCCGGCGCTGCCAGAGTCGCCCTTCACTCCGGCGCTGCCAGTGTCGCCCTTCACTCCGGCGCTGCCAGAGTCTCCCTTCACTCCGGCGCTGCCAGAGTCACCCTTCACTCCGGCGCTGCCAGAGTCGCCCTTCACTCCGGCGCTGCCAGAGTCACCCTTCACTCCGGCACTGCCAGAGTCGCCCTTCACTCCGGCGCTGCCAGAGTCGCCCTTCACTCCGGCGCTGCCAGAGTCTTCCTTCACTCCGGCACTGCCAGAATCGCAGCCCCTCAGTCCAGAGGTGCCCTCTACGAGGGTCTTCAGTCAGGGGCCCGCTACGAGGGTCCCCGCTCCAGAGGCGCCACCTAAGTGGGCCAAGACTGAGGTGGTACTGTCACGTCCTGGCCATAGAGAGGCTTTTTATTCTCTATTTTGGTTAGGCCAGGGTGTGACTAGGGTGGGCATTCTATGTTAATTTTCTATGTTTTTGATTTCTGTGTTGTTTGGCTGGGTGTGGTTCTCAATCAGGGACAGCTGTCCATCGTTGTCTCTGATTGAGAACCATACTTAGGTAGCTCTTGCCCACATGGGTTTTGTCGGTAGTTATTTTCTGTTTAGTGTGTTTTGCACCTGACAGAGCTGTTTCAGTTGTTCCTTTTTGTTACTTTGCATTTAGTGTTCAGTTCCATTTAATAAAAATATGAACACGTAACACGCTACACCTTGGTCCTCACCTTCTTCCACCAACGGCCGTTACAAATAACTTGTTTCTAAATTAAGAGGGTCACTGGCGTCAACATATCTCGCGCCATGTTGAGCACATGGACACATGTCCATGGTGGGGATTTTACACACATCCAAGATAATTACATGAGCTTGCAAAAAGGCAAAACCCGCTCACATGTAGGGCTGTGGTGGTCATGAAATTGTGTCAGTGAAGGACTCTGGCAGCGCCGGAGTGAAGGGCGACTGGCAGCGCCGGAGTGAAGGGAGACTCTGAAAGCGCCGGACAGGAGGGAGACTGGAAGCGCCGGACAGGAGGGAGACTCTATGTGGGGTGGCCAGTCCTCTTCTGGCTGTGCCGGGTGGAGATTATAACAGAACATGGCCATGATATTCAAATGTTCATAAATGACCAGCATGGTCAAATAATAATAAGGCAGAACAGTTGAAACTGGAGCAGCAGCACGGCCTGGTGGACTGGGGACAGCAAGGAGTCATCATGTCAGGTAGTCCTGAGGCATGGTCCTAGGCCAACCCAGATAGGAAGATCACATCAGTGACTCAACCCACTCAAGTGACGCACCCCTCCTAGGGACGGTATGAAAGAGCCCCAGTAAGCCAGTGACTCAGCCCCTGTAATAGGGTTAGAGGCAGAGAATCCCAGTGGAAAGAGGGGAACCAGCCAGGCAGAGACAGCAAGGGCGGTTCGTTGCTCCAGAGCCTTTCCGTTCACCTTCCCACTCCTGGGCCAGACTACACTCAATCATATGACCCACTGAAGAGATGAGTCTTCAGTAAAGACTTAAAGGTTGAGACCGAGTTTGCGTCTCTTACATGGGTAGGCAGACCATTCCATAAAAATTGAGCTCTATAGGAGAAAGCCCTGCCTCCAGCTGTTTGCTTAGAAAATCTAGGGACAATTAGGAGGCCTGCGTCTTGTGACAGTAGCGTAAGTGTAGGTATGTACGGCAGGACCAAATCAAAGAGATAGGTAGGAGCAAGCCCATGTAATGCTTTGTAGGTTAGCAGTAAAACCTTGAAATCAGACCTTACCTTGACAGGAAGCCAGTGTAGGGAGGCTAGCACTGGAGTAATATGATCACATTTTTTGGTTCTAGTCAGGATTCTAGCAGCCGTATTTAGCACTAACTGAAGTTTATTTCGTGCTTTATCAGGGTAGCCGGAAAGTAGAGCATTGCAGTAGTCTAACCTAGAAGTGACAAAAGCATGAATACATTTTTCTGCATAATTTTTGGACAGAAAGTTTCTGATTTTTGCAATGTTACGTAGATGGAAAAAAGCTGTCCTTGAAATGATCTTGATATGTTCTTCAAAAGAGAGATCGGGGTCCAGAGTAACGCCGAGGTCCTTCACAGTTTTATTTGAGGTCCTTCACAGTAATGAGGCTGATCCAACAGATTAGAATGTTTAGCTTGTTCATAAATATTTAGCTTATTTCTTCACATTGTAAGCACAGCAACTGGCACACGGCAGTAGGCTTTAAGCGCAAATGTTCCATTAGCAGGAAAACACCATTCTCATAAGTGACTTCATTTTTAAAGTGATAATTATTTCCTCAAACTTGAAACTCACACGCTACGTATGTATTCAAGTTAGGCTCTTCATTTTAAGAAGTTATTTGTAACCTGGCTCAAATCGGTCTTTGAAATTGTGTTTCTTACATCGGATAAAAGTAGAGACTCAGAGCTACAAAATGGTATATCATACACTGCATTTTTGAGGAACAATGGGAAAATAATTCTGCTTTGAAAGTTGATAAACTTGTAAACTCAGTTTTGAGAAAATGTCCTTTGAATATTTTGGTACTTACTGGAGAGCTCCTTTGTATACACCCCATTCCGCGGACCGCTAGCTGTCTAGAGCATATTTAACTGTTAGCTGAAGAGATCCATCAGACAATTTCTTGGGCCACTATACCTATTTTGCTAATTGGACTGGACCCCTTTACTACACGAAACCCTACTAATCCATCACGACTGGTCCGCCGACGCAACCACACGAGGTGGCTATAACAGACTTCTTCTGTCGCAACGTCCCTCTAAGGCCCTTCTGCTAGCTTGCTATCCCCGGCCTGCAAGCTGTCTGAATCGCCGTGTCTCTAGTCAGCCTAACTACTCACTGGACCCCTATGATCACTCGGCTACGCATGCCTCTGCCTAATGTCAATATGCCTTGTCCATTGCTGTTCTGGTTAGTGATTATTGTCTTATTTCACTGTAGAGCCTCTAGCCCTGCTCAATATGCCTTAGCTAACCCTTTAGTTCCACCTCCCACACATGCGGTGACATCACCTGGTTTAATTATGTTTCTGGAGACAATATCTCTCTCATCATCACTCAATGCCTAGGTTTACCTCCACTGTATTCACATTCTACCATACATTTGTCTGTACATTATACCTTGAATCTATTCTATCTCGCCCAGAAACCTGCTCCTTTTACTCTATTTTCGGAATGTGCCAGACGACCAGTTCTTATAGCCTTTAGCCGTACACCGTACACTTATCCTACTCCACCCCCATTCATCTGGTGATGTAGAGGTCAATCCAGTCCCTGCAGTGCCTAGCTCCACTCCTATTCCCCAGGTGCTCTCATTTGTTGACTTCTGTAACCATAAAAGCCTTGGTTTCATGCATGTTAACATTAGATGCCTCCTCCCTGTTTGTTTAATTCACTGCCTGAGCACACTCTGCCAACCCGGATGTCCTAGTTGTGTCTGAATCCTGGCTTAGGAAGACCACCAAAAACCATGAAATTTCCATCCCTAACTATAACATTTTCCGACAAGATAGAACTGCCAAAGGGGGCCGAGTTGCAATCTACTGCAGAGATAGACAGAACTCTGCAGGCTAACTATCCAGGTCTGTACCCAAACAATTCGAGCTTCTTCTAAAAGTCCACCTTTCCAGAAACAAGTCTCTCACCGTTGCCGCTTGCTATAAACCACCCTCTGCCCCCAGCTGTGCCCTGGACACCGTATGTGAATTGATTGTCCCCCATCTAACTTCAGAGCTTGTGCTGCTATGTGGCCTAAACTGGGGCATGCTTAACACCCCAGCCTCCCTACAATCTAAGCTTGATGCCTCGAATAGTCCCCGTGATATGCAACTTTTCAGGGAAGTTAGGAACCAATATACAGTACACAGGCAGTTAGGAAAGCCAAGGCTAGCTTTTTCAAACAGAAATTTGCATCCTGTAGCACAAACTCTGGTTAGGCTATTTTCATGTTATCCAGAGTGTTGGTGACTAACTGTGCTCCTGGCAACAATTTAATTACGCTCTTTTGCCAAAGTTTACTGGCCATATTCAACCGGTGTTGAGCGTTAGTAAATTCATCAGTTATTCTTTGCTCTTGTACACTCTGACGAGAGTGTTCTGAAACAGTTGTTGCAGTGACGTTCTATTGAAATGGACACTTCCATACTGGAGTCTTTTGTTAAGTTTTAATAGCAATACATAAAAAAAAATTAAAAAATAAGCAGCAAATAGACAGAAGACTTCTATATGGCAGACCAATCCAAACTCACCTCTCAGCATTTCCAGCCCACTCATTATCTCAGCCAATCATGGCTAGCGGGAAGGTTGATGTCTTTTTCTGTGGCTTAACCAACTAGGCTCGTAATTTAACAATTGTATTAGTATTTACAGATGGCATACAACTTTGTTATTAAGGCACATGAAAGTTCACAAAAAAAAATGTATGTTCAAAAGGCTCTCGTGTGAAGTAGTGACCTGCAACATACCTGAAACGGGTCACATTTGGCCACTTTAGTTGTGATACAAACCTTATCAAACCATACAGGCCTATGGGCTAGGCTACATGGGGTGTGCGACTATGATTTGCTAAAATAAAGGCATGTGCTGTTTCTTGTCTTAAGCTGGGCATCATTCACAAGTGATAGGCTAATGATGTCACTTATCAGACTATTTTTGATTTAATCTTGTCTTTACATATTAAACGTGTGAAAATTCTGATGGTTTAGAATGGACCATTATCTTGCACCTGTCTCGAACAGAGGCAGGGGGAAAAATACATTAAATAACGAATGGAGGATGCTTTTCACGTGGTTCATTTTCATGCCAGCCAGGTAGGCTATACTCAGTTATAAAGCGAAGCAATGTGCTTATTATTCGATTGAGTTGAGAAGTTGATAAATAAATATCGTAGGAATCTCAAATAGAAAATATATTTTGATTTGTTTAACACGTTTTTCGTGTTATTTCATAGTTTAGATGTCTACAATGTAGAAAATAGTAAAAAATAAAATAAAAAAAAACCCTGGAATGGGATACATGTAGGTCGGGGTGTGACTAGGGTGGGCATTCTAGTTTCTTTATTTCTAGGTTGGCCTGGTATGGTTCCCAACCAGAGGCAGCTGTCTACCATTGTCTCTGTTTGGGGATCATACTTAGGCAGCCTTTTCCCACCTGTTGGTTGTGGGATCTTGTTTGTGTATAGTTGCCTTGAGCACTGCATAGCTTCACGTTCATTTTGTTCTTTATTGTTTTTTCCCGGTTTACGTAATAAAATGATGAACCCAAACCATGCTGCATTTTGGTCAGATTCTTACAACAACATTCGTGACAGAAGATCCCACCACCCACGGACCAAGCAGCGTGCCCAGGAGGAGCAGGGATCCTGGGCCTGGGAGGAAAGCCGGGAGTGGAGGACATCCTGGACTTGGGATGAAATAATGGCAGGAGCCTGCCATGGAAGCAGCGAAGGAGGGACAGCGACAACACCGGGATTCGCGGACGTGACGTAGGCCCAAGAAGCAGCCTAAACATTTTTTTTGTGGGAGGCACACTGGGTGGTCGGCAGAGCTGAGTGGTGAGTCAGAGACCGAGGAGGAATATTGGGATAGATTGAGCGAGGAGTGGTTGGTGAAAGATGAGGAGAGTGATGAGAGAGGGCTGAATAGGCAAGACAGTCGCCCTGAGGAGCGTGTTAGCCGTCCGATGCCACCTGTGCCAGCTCTCCGCACTTGCTTTGAGGAGAGTGTCATCGTTCCGGTACAATGTGTGCCAGTTCTACGCACCGTGTCTCCAGTGCACCTCCACAGCCCGGTACGTCCTGTGCCAGCTCCCCGCACTTGCCGTGCGAAGGTTGTCATCTGTCCAGCACACGTTGTGCCAGCTTTACGCTCCAAACGTCCAGTGCGCCTCCACGGCCCAGTACGTCCTGTGCAGAGTCGCCACCGAAGTGGGCAGATCCACAAGCGGAGCGGGGTCTATGTCCCGCACCGGAGCCGATTCTTACAACAACGTTTGTGACAATCAGTGAATTCTAACTGTACCTTGTTGGGATAGGGGGCAGCATTTTCACTTTTGGATGAAGAGCGTGCCCAGAGTGAACTGCCTCCTACTCTGTCCCAGATGGTAATATATGCATATTATTATTAGTATTGGATAGAAAACACTCTGAAGTTTCTAAAACTGTTTGAATTATATCTGTGAGTATAACAGAACTCACATGGCAGGCGAAAACCTGAGAAAAATCCAACCAGGAAGTGGGAAATCTGAGGTTTGTAGTTTTTCAAAGCTTGGCCACCGAATACACAGTGTCTATGGAGTCAAGTTGCACTTCCACTAGATGTCAACCGTCTTTAGAAACTTGAAAGAGGATTCTATAAAGGAGGGGCTCATGAGGACTGTTTGAGTAAGTGGTCTGGCAGAGTGTCTCAGGCTCGTGACGCGTGCTCCCGACAGAGTTACCTCTCGTTCCAGTGCTTTTCTTCAGACATTGGAATTTTCCGGTTGGAAGGTTATTGATGTTTTATGTTAAAGATTTATTCCATACATCATTTGACTTGTTTCTACAACCAGTAACGGAACTTTTCGAGTTTTTGTCTGGACGAAGTGCTCTCGCCTCATGAAGATGGATTACTGGGCTGAACACGCTAACAACAAGTGGCTATTTGGACATAAATGATGGACTTTATGGAACTTTATGGAACAAATCAGTAATTTATTGTCAAACTGGGATTCCTGGGAGTGCCTTATGATGAAGATCATCAAAGGTAAGTGAATATTTATAGTGTTATTTCTAACCTCTGTTGACTCAAAAATGGCAGATATTTCTCTGGCTGGATTGGGCTCTGATCACCGTTCTCAGATTATGCTTTTTCCGTAAAGTTTTTTTGAAATCTGACACAGAGGTTGCATTAAGGAGAAGTCTATCTTTAATTCTGTGAATAACAGTTGTATCTTTTATCAATGTTTATTATGAGTATTTCTGCAAAATCTCCGGATGTTTTGGAATCAAAACATTACTGCACGTAACGCACCAATGTAAACTGAGATTTTTGCATATAAATATGAACATTATCGAACAAAACATACATGTATTGTGTAACATGATGTCCTATGAGTGTCATCTGATGAAGATCCTCGAAGGTTAGTGATTCATTTGACCTATATTTCTGCTTTTTGTGACTCCTATCTTTGGCTGGAAAAATGGCTGAGTATTTTTTTGACTTGGCTATGACCTAACACAATCATATGTTGTGCTTTCTCTGTAAAGCATTTTTGAAATCGGACACGATGGGTAGATTAAAAATATGTTTATCTTTAATTTGCTGTATTGGACTTGTTAATTAATGTGTGAAAGTTACATATTTAAAAAAATGTTTTTGAATTTCGCTCACTGACTTTTCAGCGGAATGTTGTCGAGGGGTTCCGCTAGCACCTAGAATTATAAATTCTATAAACACTGTTTCCCATGCTTGTTCATTGAACCCTTAATGAATATGCACCTGTGGAATGGTCATTAAGACACAAACATCTTACAGACGGTAGGCTATTAAGGTCACAAATATGAAAACTTAGGACACTAAAGAGGCCTTTCTACGGACTCTGAAAAACACAAAGAAAGATGCCCAGAGTCCCTGCTCATCTGCGTGAACGTGCCTTAAGCATGATGCAAGGAGGCATGAGGACTGCAGATGTGGCAAGGGCAATAAATTGCAATGTCCGTACTATGAGACGCCTTAGACAGAGCTACAGGGAGACAGGACGGACAGCTGATCGTCCTCGCAGTGGCAGACCACGTGTAAAAACACCTGCACAGGATCGGTACATCCGAACATCACACCTGCGGGACAGGTACATAGATGGCAACAACAAATGCCCGAGTTACACCAGGAACGCACAATCCCTCCATCAGTGCTCAGACTGTCCGCAATAGCCTGAGAGAGGCTGAGAGAGGCTGGACTAATGGCGTATAGGCCTGTTGTAAGGCAGGTCCTCACCAGACATTACCTGCAACAACGTTGCCTATGGGCACAAACCCACTGTCGCTGGGTCAGACAGGACTGGCAAAAAGTGCTCTTCACTGACGGGTCGCGATTTTGTCTCACCAGGGGTGATGGTCGGATTCACGTTTATCATTGAAGGATTGAGCGTTACACCAAGGCCGGGAGTCTGGAGAGGGATCTGGGATTTGGAGGTGGAGGGTCCGTCAGGGTCTGGGGTGGTGTGTCAAAGCAGCATTGTACTGAGCTTGTTGTCATTGCAGGCAATCTCAACGCTGTGCTCATCCTGACATGACCCTTCAGCATGACAATGCCACCTGCCATACTGCTCGTTCTGTGCGTGATTTCCTGCAATACAGGAATGTCAGTGTTCTGCCATGGCCAGCGAAGAGCCCGGATCTCAATCTCAATCCCACGTCTGGGACCTGTTGGATCGGAGGGTGAGGATTAATGCCACTCCCCCCAGAAATGTCTGGGAACTTGCAGGAGCCTTAGTGGAAGAGTGGGGTAACATCTCACAGCCAGAACTGTCAAATATTGTGCAGTCCATGAGGAGGAGATGCACTGCAGTACTTAATGCAGCTGGTGGCCACACCAGATACTGACTGTTACTTTTGTTACCTCCCCCTTTGTTCAGGGACACATTATTCCATTTCTGTTAGTCACATGTCTGTGGAACTTGTTCAATTTCTGTCTCAGTTGTTGAATCTTATGTTCATACAAATACTTTAACATGTTACGTTTGCTGAAAATAAACCCAGTTGACATTGAAAGGACGTTTCTTTTTTTGCTGAGTTTATAAGGGTACAAGGCGAGACCCAAATGCAGACACAGGAAGCAGATGGTTGAGCTCCGATATTTATTACACCAAAAGGGTAATCAAGAGGCAGGTCTGGGACAGGCGAGAGTTCATAAACCAGGTCAGAGTCCAAAGGATAGGCAGGCTTGAGGTCAGAACAGGCAAGTGGTCAGGCAGGCAGATTCGGTGTCAGGATAGGCAAGGAGGGCTATGAAAAAATAGGAGCGAGGAGAAACACGACAAACTGGCACAGAGAGACAGGAAACACTGATAAATAAATAAATACATCGGGGACTAATGGGGAAAACAGGAGACACCTGGAGGTGGGTGGAGACAATCACCAAGACAGGTGAAACAGATCAGGGTGTGACAACATAGCTAAATTCCTGCCAATCGTAAGCACAGGAAGTGACATACTGCGGACGCACCCAATACTATGCTAACTGCTATGTTTACTATGCAAACAGTTTTAACCATTTGCTAACCTATGCTGCTATGGTTACTATTCTAACTGTTATTTTCCACACTTTATGGACTTTTAGCTGAGTGGCTATGCACTGTACCTGTCTAATGGCAATGTGCCAGGATAGAGCATCCATAATGCTGCAAGGATAAAGGTAATTTTCACATGGGTGTTGACCAAATGGCTTCTCCAGCAGCAGATGGGACAGAAGTTCGACATTGAAGATGAGGTAGAGTAACATAACAGCCCAGGTCTCCCTTGGGAAATAGGTTTTCTGACCTCAATGGGACTTTCTGGTTAAAGTCAAGTTAGTCAATATGAGGAGCTGTTTATGTATTTTTACTAAAAAGCAGTTATTCCCCCAATCTCTGTATGTCTGCGCAGTGATAATGTGAGACGACGTGATTCATCACCCAACCATCAATAAATCATTATTTTAACTCAGTTACAGTACCACAAGGAGAGTGAATAATGTATTCATTTCAAATGTCAGTCTCATTGATATGTGTCTGACTGTGCCTGTCAGAGACAGCATTGTTAACAAATCTCTATGGTTTTAACTGGTAAGCCTCAGTAGCATTGTGATAAAATATTTAGGTGTATCTATATTTGACATTTTAGTCAGTAAGGAGACAATCTTGTTCAGAGCAACTTACAGGAGCAATTCATGTTAAGTGCCTAGCTCAAGGGCCCATCAACAGATTTCTCACCTAGTCGGCTCGGGGACTCAAAACAGCTTCAGTGATATTTGCAATTCGTTCCAGTCATTGGCAGCAGAGAACTGGAAGGAAAAGCGGCCAACGGAAGAGTTGGCTTTGAGAATGACCAGTGAAATATACCTGCTGGAGTGTGTGCTACGGGTGGGTGCTGCTATTGTGACCAGTGAGCTGAGATAAGGCAGGGTTTTACCTAGCAAAGACTTATAGATGACCTGGAGCCTGTGGGTTTGATGACGAATATGAAGCAAGGGCCAGCCAACGAGAGCATACAAGTCGCAGTGGTGGGTAGTATATGGGGCTTTGGTGACAAAACAGATGGCACTGTGATAGACTACATCCAGTTTGCTGAGTAGAGTGTTGGAGGCTATTTTGTAAATGACATCGCCAAAGTCAAGGATCAGTCGGATAGTCAGTTTTACGATGGTATGTTTAGTAATCAGAACATTTGGTAATCAGAAAGTTTGTTTCAAGTTTTAACCTTTCTGATCTCCCCATCCCGGATCCGGGATCGTGAATACAGACTCAAGCTCATTATCATAACGCAACGTTAACTATTCATGAAAATCGCAAATGAAATGAAATAAATATGCTAGCTCTCAAGCTTAGCCTTTTGTTAACAACACTGTCATCTCAGATTTTCAAAATATCTTTCTCAACCATTGCAAAACAAGCATTTGTGTAACAGTATTGATGGCTAACGTAGCATTTAGCATTAGCATTCAGCTGGCAACATTTACACAAAAAAACAGAAAAGCATTCAAATAAAATCATTTACCTTTGAAGAACTTCAGATGTTTTCAATGAGGAGACTCTCAGATAGCAAATGTTCAGTTTTTCCTGAAAGATTATTTGTTTAGGACAAATCGCTCCGTTTTCTGCGTCACGTTTAGCTATGAAAAAAACCCTGTATCCAGGATTGTGTAAATCTATCAGCAAGCTCATTAGCATAACACAACGTTAACTATTTATGAAAATCGCAAATGAAATGAAATAAATATGCCATCTCGCAAGCTTAGCCTTTTGTAAACAACACTGTCATCTCAGATTTTAAAAATATGCTTCTCAACCATAGGAAAACAATCATTTGTGTAAAAGTAGCTAGCTAGCGTTAGCATTTAGCGTTAGCATTTAGCGTTAGCATTAGCGTTAGCATCCAGCACGCAACATTAACAAAAACATAAAAGCCTTCAAATAAAATCATTTACCTTTGAAGAACTTCTGATGTTTTCAATGAGGATACTCTCAGTTAGATAGCAGATGCTCAGTTTTTCCAAAAAGATTCCTTGTGTATTAGAAATAGCTCCGTTTTATACATCACATTTGGCTACCAAAAAAAATCCGAAAATTCAGTCCTCAAAACGCGAACTTTTTTCCAAATTAACTCCATAATATCGACTGAAAACATGGCAAACGTTGTTTAGAATCAATCATAAAGGTGTTTTTCACATATCTCTTCATTGATACATCGTTCTTGGACACATGCTTTCTCCCCTGAATCAAATGGTAAAGTAGAAGCAGCTGGCAATTGCGCACCGAATTCGACGCAGGACACCAGGCGGACACTTGGAAAATGTAGTCTCTTATGGTCAATCTTCCAATGATATGCCTACAAATACGTCACAATGCTGCTAAGACCTTGGGCGAACGACAGAAAGTGTAGGCTCATTCGTTGCGCAATCACAGCCATATAAGGAGAGAATGGAAAACAGAGCTTCAGAAATTCTGCTAATTCCTGGGTGATGCATCATCTTGGTTTTGCCTGTAGAATGAGTTCTGGGGCACTTACAGACAAAATCTTTGCAGATTCTGAAACTTCAGAGTGTTTTCTTTCCAAAACTGTCAAGAATATGCATAGTCGAGCATCTTTTCGTGACAAAATATCGCGCTTAAAACGGGAACGTTTTTTATCCAAAAATGAAATAGCGCCCCTAGAGATCTAACAGGTTAATCTCACTTGCACAAGTACAGTGCAGTACAGTGAAATGCCTTTCTTGCAAGCTCCAAACACAACAATGCAGTAATAAATATCAATGTAGCACTAAAAATAACGTAAGGTAGAACAAAACACACAATAAATAAGAAGAACACGAGAAAGTAAGAAGCTATATACAAGGTCAGTACCATTACCATATTTACAATATGCAGAGATACTGGAGTGATGTTCGACGAGCACGTGTCCACATACTTTTGGTCATGTAGTGTATTTTTATGTGCAACCCAATCCAGTGATCGTAATGAATTTTGGGTTGACAATTAGACTATAGTTGCTATATTTTACCTCCAAATATGACTCCAGAGTGTTTTGTACAACAGAGACGAATTACATACTGTATGTGCAATAACTAATATCATAGACTAACTAATTTGGGAAATTCAAAACTAGATATAATACTCACTGCTAGTAGCTAAGTATTCATCGAAGAGTACATTTTAATGTCCTAATAAAAACTTTGCAGTTGTAGCCTACTACCCATGAGACACATAGGCCTATTTCCTGCAATTGCCGTTGCGCATTTCTATATCTCAAAGCCATATCACATATATCGGTTGTAAAATAGTTGCTTTTGAGCTGAATATTAATACCCTCCTCTCTCCGACAAGGAAAAGGGGACAACGTTTCCAAAGCTGTGTTTTTTTCTGCAATTGTATTTTGAAATGTTATACAATCAGAACATATTTTTCTCTTGTGCGGTGAGTGGCTCAATCATCACAGCACCAGGCCCCAACGAGGGTACAGGCTCAGCGTCAGGGTAGACACTTTCATTACAGGAATCATGAGGATAATGCGCTTTGCTTTTTGACCAAATCATAGTTTTAGATGCCCAAATAATAGGACGTTTGAGTGAGGTAACGCTGTGGAATGTGCTCTTTCAACATTTCTAGGCAGCCTTTATGTTTTTTATGACCGATTATCTTGTCTGTCTAACTGATGACAGAGTTGGAGCAGGTGTCTTTGCTGATGTCGTGTTGGACTTTGAATGTGAGGCTGAGCTGTGGTCACCCAAACTATCAGAAAACCAAGCCGGTCGTTGCCCACTGATCAGCCAAATGCTCATGATTGATTAGTATGACAGAGAACAAAAAAAGTATCTTAACAGGCCCATGGGCCACACCACCTTTTAAAATCTTAGATGTATATTTTTTTTATTTAAAAAGGTATGGGCCTGTTAAGATACTTTTTTGTACCGTTTCTAACTAAAGAAAATATATATATATATTTATATTTATATTTATATATTTTTACAATTTTATATTTTATATATATATTTTATATATTTTTATGTGTGTGTCAATTTCGAACCAGCAAACCAACAAAAAAATGGTTCAGATCATCTGGTGTTAGCCAGAATTGCCGGATGTACCTACCTAACTGTGATTTAATTATTTATTTTTGTCAAAAATGGCTTCTTAGCAAAGGGCATTTACTCAAGCAAGAATTTTGTTTGGTCTGAGTGGGGAGGGAAAAGCTGAAAATGTACTGTTATTGGCAGAGATTTGAACTCCCTTTCAAATTGGTCTATTAACAAATTGATCACATGGTGATGTCACCATGGAAGGACAAAACTCCATCCCCCAAAACAAACTGAAATTTCAGGTGGTGTGATCATTTTCAAAGTGTTATTCCAACCTCAGTGTTTAAATATACACAATATAAAACACAGAAATCACGTTTTTGACTGCACTGGGCCTTAAAAATATGGGATGGGATCAAGTGTTTGTTAACATAGCAAGATGAGCTGCACCTAGTATCCACAATAGAACATTACAATATACTCAGAGCCATATGCAGTAGTAGTTATAGTAAATATGTTGAAACAATGTGCAATATACAGTACTACCACTGACTTCAGTTAATGGTTATCTTCAAGGCTTTAAGGTCCCACTCTTAGTATGGTTCTCCAAAATGGTGACAGTCAGTGTCTATATTCCTTTAGCAGTAACATTTTGTCAAATTTCTGACCGGTTGACTAATGGCATTTTTTGCAGACTTATTCAATTCAATAACATTTGACCCTTTCAAGGCAAAGCCGGTCGGAGATGTTGAGCAATGCTGCATGTTTAAGAGGATTGAGCATGGTCCACAAGTCAGATGGACATCCTCACAGTTACTGAGAAATCTCTATGTCTGTCTCTGTATGTATAATTCCATGTGTGCCCTCGCAACTAATGCTCCGAATGTATAATGCCATGCTCCTAATGCTTTCGCACCTTCTTCACGACTGTGCGTGTGTGTTTGGACCATTTTAAGTCTTCAGTGATTTGGACACAGAGGAACTTGAAGCTCTCGGCCCAGTTGATGTGGGTGGGGCATAATCCTGTTTGTCACTTGAGTTCCATAAACCTGCTTAGACCGTTACGGAATGAAAATGAATATCTCGTGCTCTATCACTCTCAAACACCACTAAGTAGACATAGAGGAAATCCGGTTCCCACACACACCAGTTATGCTGCCTTATTAGGTGTGTGGCATTTTACTTCCAAGCAGTCCATATATTGTAGTGTTGTTTCCAGAAGCTATGGAATCCAGACACGTGTGTTCTGTGTGTGTGTGTAGGCATGGGGAGCCCTGAGGATGACCTGACTCTGAGAGCAGCTTTGTATGGAATGCTGTTCCACATCCAGGCAGACAGCTCAGACTGGAAGGGAGCTCTGAATCTGCTGAAGTATGCAATCCCCACACAAGAAACAGGTTGTGAGTACTGGTTAGAGATGGCAAGGGGAATAGGGGAGAGAGAAAGGCAGAAGGGAGAAAAGTGTGATAGAATATAGATGGAAGAGAACAAGGGATAGACATGGTGAAAGGAAAGGAGGAGAGAGAGGGGAAAGGATTTATACAACACTCCTATTACTACCATCATCATTTGTATGCATGTGCCTGCAAGGTATTCATACCTTGATATGAATATGACGTTATAAATTAGTATGTACGTAGATGTATGTTTAATGAAATTTCATATTTTGGATAGGGAAAATTCTTTCAATATGGATGCCTCAGCAAAAAAGGCCTCATCCTTATTGGGTGAATGAGCATAACTTTAAATATGTATGATTTGTAAAATCTACTGCTGAATAAAATCAACTTTGTGAGGGCATTTCAGAGTGTCAAATCCTTATGAAAACATTAGGTGTTGATAGTTTAGCCGAAGGAGATGATGCCCTTACTAAAGCATTAACCTTTTCATGATCACAGTCACATTTCTGTGGAGTTAGCCATGTGTGAGACCTTAATACCCTTTACACACTACTGAGTCAGGATAAGCTGCTCTGTGCTGGCCTGGTTGCACATCCACATAGTTACTGGAAATGACAATGTGAAAACAAAATGTCCGAGCAAGGACAGTATGATTCGGGTCTACATGATGATGTGAAAAGGGAATAAGAGTGTGAAACTGTGCATGTTCTCTCCTTGACTGTGCCTTAGGCTCCTGTTAATGCACTGGGTGCTGGTGAGGGCCTGGCTAGGGGAGAGCGTTCTGCTAGACATGCCGAAGTTCAGGGATGAAGGGGAACTCAGTGCCACATGTGGGAGCAATGGAGTTGCACTGTGTGCTGGGGAAATACTAAAGCAGCTGGCCAGCTACCAGAACTCCATAACCTCCCTACTGGTAGGTGGTAACACAAACACACACACGACGCACACTCACATAAACACAAATGCACACACACCACACACACTTTCCACATTCACTCTTGCGCTAGACTACTTTAGAGACATACACATAGCTTCAGTGCTCTCTTCGAAAGTGTGAAAGATTGCAGCAGTTCCTCGCTAGGTTTGAATCCCAAGTGGAGCTATTGCACTTAGGGTGTTGAAGGACTCTAGCAATATCTAGTGGAAACTTAGTGCTATTGCAGCTGTGCTCTGTGTATCGCGCTTAAGCTGTAGCTTTGTATGCGTGAGCCTTATGGGTTTATGGTGTGTAGAATGTGAAGAGTCACTGGCAGAAGGTGGATTACCTGTTGGAGTTTGGTGAGTGGCTATACTGTCAGAACTTTCCCCTGGCTGACCCCCAGCACCAGTGGGCTATCGACATCCTCCTGCACATGAACACTGACCATAAAGAGAGCAATATAATTTTTCTCGTCATTGCTATATGCATTTTGTATCCTTGCTATGTAAAGGTATGTTTAGCTGCTCAAGAATAGTAAACCATTTCATTTTCTTCTCTATTAATAGAGAAGACTGGTGCACAAGAGATGCAAACTGAAAGAACCGTAGAGGAGAGAGAATTCCCAAGGAGGTACTGATTTCTCTTGGGATGAGTATGTAGAATGGAAATGCTGACCTGGGATCAAATACTATTTCAAATATCTTCAAGTACTTTAGCAGGTCTTGATTATGCTTGCCTGGATCCAATAGAATATTCTCAGCTGCATTCCTGCCACTTTGGCACACCAAGTAGGCCAGAGCAGATGGCAAAGTATTAGAACATTTTCAAATAGTGTTGAAGCCAGTTCTTATGTAACGTTACAGTGCCTACATAAAGTGTTCAGACCCTTTGACATTTTCCACATTTTGTTGTTACAGCCTGAATTTAAATGTAGATTTTTGGTCACTGGCCTACACACAATACCCTATAATGTCAAAGGTGAATTATATATACTTTTACAAATTTAGTAAAATATAAAAAGTTGAAAGGTCTTGAGTCAGTAACAGTTTAACATGATTTTTTAATGACTACCTCATCACTAAAGAATGCCAGTTTTATTGCTTTTTTTAATCAGAACAACAGTTTGCAGAAGGGTTTTCTAATGATCAATTAGCCTTTTAAAATAATAAACTTGGATTAGCTAACACAACGTGCCATTGGAACACAGGAGGGATGGTTGCTGATAATGGGCCTCTGTACGTCTATGTAGATATTCCAGTAGATATTCCATCAAAAAATCTGCCGTTTCCAGCTACAATAGTCATTTACATCATTTACACTGTATTCCTGATCAATTTGACGTTATTTTAATGGACAAAAACATTTGCTTTTCTTTCAAAAACAAGGACATTTCTAAGTGACCCCAAACCTTTGACTGGTAGTGTATTTTTTTTTAAATATTGCTTTGTTTGCTCTTTTCCATATTATGTCTATCTCTGATAAGCTACCCAGGAAAGGGCTGAAAATAGTCCATATTAATATATGTAGCCCAAGAAATAAGGTTCATGTAATCAATACCTTGCTAACGTCAGATTTAAAATATGAATATATTAGCCATTTCTGAGACTCACTTAGATAATTCATTTCATACAGTGGTAGCCATACAAGGATATAAGATCTATAGAAGAGGCAGGAATGCTTATGGGGAAGGTGTTGCTGAATATATTCGGAGCCCTATTGCTGTAATGCTTAGAGAAGATCTTATGTCAAGTGTTATTGGAGTGTTTTGGTTGCAGGTTCTCCTGGCACATCTAAAGCCTCTTCTTTAGGGTGTTGCTATAGGCCACCAAGTGCTAACAGTCAGAATCTAAACAATCTGTGTGAAATGCTTTATAGTGTATGTGATGTCAACAGAGAGGTCTACTTTCTTTGGGATCTGAATATTGACTGGTTTTTATCAAGCTGTCCGCTCAAGATGAAGTTTCTCACTGTAACCGGTGCCTTTAATCTTGTTCAGGTTATTTCCTTGTCCCATCGTACTCTAGCAACTCCTTGTGGCGGGCCGGGCGCCTGCAAGCTGTCTTTGAGCGCAAGTTGGACAGTGATTTCTCCGAAACATTGGTGTGGCTGGCTTCCGGGTTAAGTGAGCAGTGTGGCTTGGCAGGGTTGTGTTTTGGAGGACGCATGGCTCTCGACCTTCGCCTCTCCCGAGTCTGTAGGGGAGTTGCAGCGATGGGACAAGACTGTAATTGGATATCGTGAAATATTAAAAGGGGTAAAAGTACAAAATATATATAATAAAGAGGTCATACAAAATATTTTGCTGAGACTTACATGGATAATGTTAGAAATATTTGTTGGTCTGAAGTGATTAATTAGGAGCATCTAGACACTCCACTTGATGAATTTATGAAATTGCTTCTTCCAATTATTGATAAACATGCACCTGTTAAACTGACTGTTAGAACTGTTAAGGCTCCATGAATTGATGAGAAACTGAAAAATTGTATGGTTGAAAGAGATGGGGCAAACAGAGTGGCTAATAAGTCTGGCTGCACATCTTCCTGGCTGACTTACTGCAAATGGAGAAATGATGTGACTAAACTCAACAAAAATAAGAAGAAACTGTATTATGAAGCCAAGATCAATGATATAAAGAATAATGTTTAAAAAACTTTGGAGTACTTTAAATGAAAATGTGGGCAGAAAGACAAATTCGACTCCTTTTATTGAATCAGATGGCTCATTCATCACAAAACCATTTGAATTAGTTGATTATTGACGACTTAATTGGCAAAGTGGGCAAACGAGGGCAAGAAATGCCAACAACGGGAAACAATAGGAAAGAGAAAGGAGGATACCTAGTCAGTTGTCCAACTGAATGTATTCAACTGAAATGTGTCTTCCGCATTTAACCCTAGTGAGCCATCGTACTATCGTGACTTGACTTTCATTAATCTGATGATTTATTTATTTAATCCACTAACAATGTTTAATTATTACCCGATTTAAATGAACCATGTAACAATTAACTCATTAGGAATTTGGGAATTTGTTTAGCGAGTTACCATCTCCCAAATTAAACTCTAGAAGATATGTTGATAAGTCACTTATTATTTCATCACGTCATATCAGTCTCATTCTGAACAGTCGTGACCCTCTTGGATCCAGAAAGAACCCCAGCTTTGCGGATTATTCAGTACGACATAATACAATACACACACACTTACATGAGACAAAAGTTCCTAGTGGACTGACAAGATATGACAGCATATTACACAGAGATGGAGAAGGGGGTGGGGAAAATAGAGAGAATACATTTTTTTTTTTTTAGGAATGTCTTCACATTAATCACACACCTTGCACACGAACCCCCGCACGCTTTGGAATAAGAATATATTTACATATATTTACACGTTTGAATGCCGCCGTTTGTCATCTATCTCTGTTGAAACCAAACCTTCTTGAAAGGGCCTTTCCACAGCTCACTTGTACATGCTCCGATTGTCCACCAGAGGTCACAATGTCCTTCTTAGTTGTCCAGTCTCCAATAAGCTTTGTTCAGAACTTGTTCTTTGCTCGTGTGGATAGTCAGAGTTTGAACCTCTTTTACACGGACAGCTGCAGCCTGTTCATGTTCGGGTATATTCTGGTGAGTTTTTCTTCTTCACCTTGTGTTTTTTCAACCATTTCCCACGTGTAGCTAAAGCTCAATTTGTTTCTAGTCTGGTAGGTTTGGTTATCTTCTCATCTAGTGTTGAAGTTGAGAGTTTCAGAGTTTCCAACCAGTTCAACGTGTGGACCACGGTCTCACATCTTCTGGTATGATATGTTAACCTCTCTGCGCACCGAGCCCGTTAGCGGGATTAAATTCGACAACATACGCTGATCGCTACATAAATAGTCATATTAAATATTCATGAAAATACAAGTGTCTCACATGTTTCGAAAGCCTAAAATCTTGCTAATCCAACTGCGTTGTCAGATTTAAAAAAGGATTTACTGCGAAAGAATACGATGCGATTATCTGACGATAGAGCCCCATAAAAAACAACTATTTTAACCAGCACGGGAGTAACAAGATCACAAACTGCAATAAAATAAATTGTTTACCTTTGACGATCTTCCTCTGTTTGCAATCCCAATGCTCATTGGTCTTTTGTTTGATAAAATCCATTTTTATAGCCTAACACGAAACATTTTTTGACCCGCTTGTGTCGTGAATTCCGTCTCATTCCATTTTCGACGACACATTTTATGTAAATACACACACTAAACGTGACTTTTCCAGTCATATTTGGTTTCATTGCAATCAACTGGTTTGTTTGTAACACAACCAAACCTGATGGGTCATTTCGCGGGACGTATTGACTGAAAGAAACCGATTTGAAGACAACAAGTAATGACATGATTGTGCATGAATGATATGACCGCTGTTTCATTGATTGACTGTATTTTAACCAGTTGGATTTAGGGGGCGCTATTTTAATTTTTGGGTGAAAAACGTTCCCGTTTTAAACAAGATATTTTGTCACAAAAAGATGCTCGACTATGCATATAATTGACAACTTTGGAAAGAAGACACTCTGACGTTTCCAAAACTGCAAAGATATTGTCTGTGAGTGCCACAGAACTGATGTTACCGGCGAAACCCAGATAAAAATCCAACCAGGAAGTGCCACATTTTTTGAAACCGCCTCATGCCAATGACTCCTTTATATGGCTGTGAATGAGCTACGAATGAGCTTACGTTTTCCACATTTTCCCCAAGGTGTCTGCATTGTGACATCTTTTTAGGCATTTCCCTTGAAGAATGGCTGTAAGGGACCATATATGGCATGTGGTCACATGGTGTCTCCCGCAGAAAACCTTGCGTAAAATACTGAGGTAGCCATTTTTCCAATCGCTTCTTATGAAAAACCAACTGCCTCGACGGATATATTATCGAATATATTTGTTAAAAACACCTTAAGGATGGATCCTAAACAACGTTTGCCGTGTTTCTGTCGATATTATGGAGCAAATTTTGAAAAAAGTTTGGCGTTATAGTTGTAGCATTTTAGGGTCGATTTCTCAGCCAAGCATGATGAACAAACGGGAGCTATTTCGCCTACAAAAATAATATTTTTGGAAAAAAGGAACATTTGCTATCTAACTGAGAGTCTCCTGAGTGAAAACATCTGAAGTTCTTCAAAGGTAAATTATTTAATTATGTTGCTTTTCTTATTTTCGTGAAAATGTTGCCTGCTGCCAGCAGAGCCTAGCATAGCATTATGCCATGATAAACTTACACAACTGCTTGTCTAGCGTTGGCTGTAATGCATATTTTGAAAATCTGAGATGACAGTGTTGTTAAAAAAAGGCTAAGCTTGTTTGAATATATTTATTTCATGAATAGGAAAAGTTTATAGGGGTATTTATGTCTGTTGCGTTATGCTAATGTGTTTGAGGCTATGATTACGCTCCCGGATACGGGTTTGCTCGTCGCAAAAGGTTAACCCAATGACCACTGATTGTCTTGCAATCTAGCTGGGTAGGTAGCCAATGAGCTGAGGTAAACAGCAATATGTAATGGTTATGTGTTGGAAGACCAACCCATGTAGTAAACTCCGGCATAAAGAGGGTCATTCGCCATTGAAGATTCATACTGGAAGGAGCGCATGTTACGCACAGCACTATTTGGCAAAGGATATGCATATTCTTGGTTTCATTTGAAAGAACACAATAGATCTGGTTTAGATAATACAATGAAAAGAACCATACTTTTTTTTATTGTTGTATCATCATCTTTAAAATGAACAAGATAAAACAAACATTCAGATAGGATGATGGGGACAATTTCAGTGAAAAACATAAGAGGGCAGCAGTACTTGCAAAGTTTCAGAATGATAACTTCCAAATGAGCCAGGTGTCCCACACAAGTAGCCCAAATGTACCCAAGTGGCCAAATTCGTGAGGTTATACATTTTGAATGGAATAACTATATACAAAATACCAAAATGGTATTCTAACACACCCCCCCCAAAAAATGGAGAAAAAACATGAAAAAATTTACAAAATTTACAAAATAACAGTTTCAATATTTGGAAGACCCTCAGTCCTCTAGACAATATTGTGCTGCTGATGCCAGGTGCCATAGCAGTCTCTTTCTGCTGTAAAGCAGAGGGTCACCAAGCATGTGGTGCAGGTGATGGGGGACTTAATTTTGCAAAGAACACAGCGACGCCTCCATGCTGTGCCCTTTTGGCCCTGAGGCACATCCGTGCCTGCAGAAATAAATTTGGGCAGATGAACACCACTTGTGGCAGGAGCAGAAGGGACAGAGGTAGAGGGGCCAGAACGTGGTGCAGTGGTGCTGTAGCCAGCAAGCTCCTTGATGAGCAGCTCTCTGAAGGCTAGCTGTGAGATGGGGGGGCTTTACCCAGCTCTTAGGCATTTCCTTGTGTAGGATGAATGCATTCACCCCAGCAATGTCGATGAAATGATAAAAGAATGTCTTGTACCATTTCATCATCTTATGGAGAACATTGTAATAGCCTATCAGCGCATCTGACAGGTCCACACCTCCCATGCTCTTGTTTTTGCAGTCCATGCCCCAGTAGCGCTGAGACAGGTGTCCGGCTGGATGAACCAGCTTCAGTGGGGGATGGACACCTTGGCACTGGGGGCTCCCATTCGGAGTCAGTGTCACTGTGAAAGAAAATGTTCAGTTAGAATAGTTTCACATATGAGCCCTGTATTAACAGGTATAATAAAAAAAAATATATGGAGAGTACAGGGAACATAAGGTTGAATATATTATTATAGACCTGCTAGATCTACTGTCTCATTTATAATATGACAGACCAGCTAGATCTACTGTCTATTTTATATTATCACATTTCAGCTAGATCTACTGTCTTTATTATATTACAACAGACCAGCTGCATGTACTGGCTCCATTTCACTTTGGCCATTGTTGTGGGCCTGCCCTCCCCTCAACAGCCTCAAATAGGATATTTCATGTGGGGGTGGGGTGGGGTGGAGCGGCAGACACACGCATCTCGGCCATGCTCCCTCTAATCCACAATATGTATATATGCACACACAAACATAGGCTATGGGTCATACACATACAGTGGGGCAAAAAAGTATTTAGTCAGCCACCAATTGTGCAAGTTCTCCCACTTAAAAAGATGAGAGGCCTGTAATTTTCATCATAGGTACAATTCAACTATGACAGACAAAATGAGAAAAAAAATCTGGAAAATCACATTGTAGGATTTTTAATTTATTTATTTGTAAATTATGGTGGAAAATAAGTATTTGGTCACCTACAAACAAGCCAGATTTCTGGCTCTCACAGACCTGTAACTTCTTCTTTAAGAGGCTCCTCTGTCCTCCACTCGTTACCTGTATTAATGGCACCTGTTTGAACTTGTTATCAGTATAAAAGACACCTGTCCGCAACCTCAGTCATATTCCAAACTCCACTATGGCCAAGACCAAAGAGCTGTCAAAGGACACCAGAAACAAAATTGTAGACCTGCACCAGGCTGGGAAGACTGAATCTGCAATAGGTAAGCAGCTTGGTTTGAAGAAATGGACTGTGGGAGCAATTATTAGGAAATGGAAGACATACAAGACCACTGATAATCTCCCTCGATCTGGGGCTCCACGCAAGATCTCACCCTGTGGGGTCAAAATGATCACAAGAACGGTGAGCAAAAATCCCAGAACCACACGGGGGGACCTAGTGAATGACCTGCAAAGAGTAACAAAGCCTACCATCAATAACACACTACGCCGCCAGGGACTCAAATCCTGCAGTGCCAGACGTGTCCCCCTGCTTAAGCCAGTACATGTCCAGGCCCGTCTGAAGTTTGCTAGAGAGCATTTGGATGATCCAGAAGAAGATTGGGAGAATGTCATATGGTCAGATGAAACCAAAACAGAACGTTTTGGTAAAAACTCAACTCGTTGTGTTTGGAGGACAAAGATTCCTCCAGTTGCATCCAAAGAACACCATACCTACCGTGATGCATGGGGGTGGAAACATCATGCTTTGGGGCTGTTTTTCTGCAAAGGGACCAGGACGACTGATCCGTGTAAAGGAAAGAATGAATGGGGCCATGTATCGTGAGATTTTGAGTGAAAACCTCCTTCCATCAGTAAGGGCATTGAAGATGAAACGTGGCTGGGTCTTTTAGCATGACAATGATCCCAAACACACCGCCCGGGCAACGAAGGAGTGGCTTCGTAAGAAGCATTTCAAGGTCCTGGAGTGGCCTAGCCAGTCTCCAGATCTCAACCCCATAGAAAATCTTTGGAGGGAGTTGAAAGTCCGTGTTGCCCAGCAACAGCCCCAAAACATCACTGCTCTAGAGGAGATCTGCATGGAGGAATGGGCCAAAATACCAGCAACAGTGTGTGAAAACCTTCTGAAGACTTACAGAAAACGTTTGACCTCTGTCATTGCCAACAAAGGGTATATAACAAAGTATTGAGAGAAACTTTTGTTATTGACCAAATACTTATTTTCCACCATATTTTGCAAATCAATTCATAAAAAATCCTACAATGTGATTTTCTGGATTTTCTTTCTCATTTTGTCTGTCATAGTTGAAGTGTACCTATGATGAAAAATACAGGCCTCTCTCATCTTTTTAAGTGGGAGAACTTGCACAATTGGTGGCTGACTAAATACTTTTTTGCCCCACTCTATTTACTTAACAAACAGTAAGATATCTGTCCTGCTAATGCTGTGTTTTATGGTCTTCACTCTAGCACCCTGCAGCTAGTCTGGGTGTTGTGGACATGGGTTTTGCTAGAGATAGCTGGAGCTGACAATTAATTGACATTATGATAAAACCTACAGATGGCATTCCAGTGACAGGATGTGGGGTGGTTGTACCTGGGATGGAGAGGAGTAGAACAATGACTCATAGTTTCCCAGATGCCAGGAAGATGAGACAAAGTAAAACACCATCCTGTGTAGATAACCAAGGTGGCTTATGGGAAGGTTAGAAATGACTGACTAAGCAATCTTGGTATCAGCTATATAAAAACTGAGCGTGGTCTGTAAAGTCTAGGCTCTCAGCCTAACAGTCAGAACAAGACTGACAGGCTGACGGTCTCATTATTGCAATAGCTAAATCGATATTAAATAAAGATTTTTTTTTTTTTAAATGACCAAGTCTCTCTCAGTACTGAATTTCCACAACAACATATATTTTCTCAACGGGTTATTGTCAATAATATCAAAGGCTGCACTGAAATCTAAGTACAGGTCAATTTATTTCAACCAATCATTAGTCATTTGTGCCCTTCTCTATACGCATGCTGAAAGTCTGTGGTTAATTTGTCTACAGAGAAATAGCATTGTATTTGGTCAAACAGATTGCTCAGAGCTGGCAGCAAGCTGATAGGTCTGCTGTTGGAACCAGTAAAGGCCGCTTTACCACTCTTGGGTAGCAGAATGACTTTGGCTTCCCTCCAGGCCTGAGGACAAATACATTCCTCTAGCCTCAGATTAAAGACATGACAGGAGTGGCTATAGAGTCAATTACCATCCTCAGGAGATTTCCATCTAAGTTGTCAATGTCAGGAGGTTTGTCATTATTAATCTCTAACAATAATTTTCCACCTCTTCCACACTAAATCCTAACATACAATGCTTTTCTATCATTATTGTTTTTTTTTATGCATGAGTACTGTCATGACTGTCCTGTGAGGTTCAGAATGGTCAGATCAGACTGATGGGAGGGGGACAGTAACCAGGCCTCTCTCCCACAAAGAGGAGAGGGAGAGCTGCTGGAGGGTGACCTTCACACCATGTCGTAAATCAAGCAGGAGAGAATTATCTGGCTCTCTAGTATTGGGATCGGAATTTCTTTGTCTAGAGAGACTTTTGCCAACCAAAAACTCTAATGTTATAAAATGTAACTTTGGAACAAATATTTCTAACATCCGAAAGTGGGAAATGGTCAGAGATGGTCTATGGAACATTAATGTCTATTTTGTGATGTAATTAAAAATGGTATAGTGAAAATACTGTAACTTGGAAAGTGTACACACTGTCAAGTTTACCTCCAATATGTGGTGTAGACTGATGGTTCCCAAACTTTTTATAGTCCCGTACCCCTTCTAACATTCAACCTCCTGCTGCATACCCCCTCTAGCACCAGGGTCAGCATACTCTCAAATGTTGTTTTTTGCCATCATTGTAAGCCTGCCACACACACACTATACGATATATTTATTAAACATAAGAATGAATGTGAGTAGGTAGATAGCCTAGTGATTAGCGTTGGGCCAGTAACCGAAAGGTTGCTAGATCAAAACCCCGAGCTGACAAGGTAAATAGCTGTTGTTCTGACACAGAACAAGGCAGTTAGCCCATTGTTCCTAGGCCATCATTGTAAATAAGAATTTGTTCTTAACTGACTTGCCTGGTTAAATAAACGTTAAATTAAAAAAAACATTTGTTCATCAAAAATTGTGAATAACTCACCACAGGTTAATGAGAAGGGTGAGCTTGAAATGATGCACATAACTCTGCATTGTTGTATTGGAGAGTCTTAAATCCTTTTCCACATAGTCTGTGCCTGTATTTAATTTTCATGCCAGTGAGGGCAGAGAATCCACTCTCACATACGTACGTGGTTGCAAAGGACAACAGTGTCTTATTATGGGGGGGGAGTGGTGAGAGTAGTAGAGACATACCAGTATAGAGGGATAGGCCAAAAAAGTGATAAGTTTCACAAAGATTGGATTTTAGCATTTATAGCAATGGTAACCAACTGTACTGCAGGGATGAAATGGAAGTCACAGAAAATTGAGGTTGTGGTGGCAACTGCAGAGAGGTATTTGGGTGTGCGAGACATGACATCACAGTTACAGGGTTAAGTGTGTTAAGTGGTGACGTCCCATCCTTTCAGGATGATGGCATGAAGTAGGAATACATGTCATTAGTGGAGTAGGGTGGTGTTAATTTTATTTTATATAATTTTGAAATTAGTGAGTGTAGTGTTAGATGGTAGGGTATTTATTTAGTAAATGTTTATTTTTGAAGCAAAGTATACGGGAGTTGTACTCTAGTCTAGTGGGTGGTGGTAATGCAACAAATAGGATACTAACCGCTATTAAACCTCATAGAAGAAGATGTAGTAGTTGGGCGTGACAGTTCAAGTGTGCCTAGGATGTGGAGTCTCATTGAAATAGAGTAGGTTGTCTACATGGGTGGAGAATCACGTGGCAGTTAACTTTTAATATGAAATGAACTTAAATATGATTAGACTGTAGTTTACTACAGTGTAAATAAATATTGATAATGAAAAGAAGTGAAGGGCCCTCATGCGTCTAAGTGCAATGAGTCGGAGTGCAATCAAAAACTGTAATCATCATTTTTAATTAGTATGGAGTACCAATTTATTTGTCTCCGCCTGCAAATTGTCCTCCTAAAGGGTAGGTTATAACGTATAGGTGTCGCTGTCATCAGTGTCGCTGTCATCATTCTTGCTGCTTCCAGTTCAGTAGCCATACCTACGACATCAGTGGCGCGTGTGGTCTCAATTAAACACAGTAGGCTATATCCTATGTATACATGGGCAGAGAAGCACGGGGCAGTTATCTTTCCAAGAAAATGTACATCCTAAATGGGCCTATGATTAGGTTTACTACATTGCCTAGATATAGTCCTACATTTTGATCACCCATTTTTTTACCTGTCTGAAAAAACTCCTACAAGCTAGGCTATAAAAATAGCTCAAGGGAAAGTGTAAGTCTCTCCTACTCTGCTCTCTTCAAACTACATCTAGGCTGATATAGCCCAGTAATACAATGTTAGGGCCATGTGAGAATGTCTGGTAATTTAACCTATTTCTTAAGTTATTTTAAATTGCTGGGACCACGGCTGGCAAGTGAGCTGCGTCACATGTGCCTAAAATAACATTGCTGGACTGTTGTTGTGTTTGGCTGAGAGTCGGACATAAAGCCAGCAGGGGTGGACGGGATGAAGAAGTCGATCCTGCAAAGACCTCTACTGTGCACCCTGACAGTGAAACCTGTAACGTTAGAGCTGTTTATTACTGATGGGGTCAATGTCAAAAGTAAGGAATTAGCTTTGGAAACTGACAGATCAATACCCAGCTAGCGATGAGGAATCGGCCCAGAAGCAGCCGAACTGATTGAATCGGGTGCCGGACTCGGCCCGGAATCAAAATGAATGACTTCCCAAGTACATTGTGCCATTTCCGTCTCCCAGAATTCAGCCGACTTTGCCGGCATTTTACCAGAATCCCCCCAGAAGTGGCCGTATACAAAATTACCAGATTTTGACATTTTAAATATTACTATTATACATAGAAATTATACCCATCCAAAGTTTTGAATGCTGATCAATTGCCTTCAACAATGTATCAAAACACGACTTAAACAGGAAAGACTCTTAAAGAATTTAATCTCAATGTTAATTCAAAAAAATGTATCACAAACAATGAGAAGTAGGTCTGGTCACTTCTCACCCGCTCTCTCCCTTTTCTCCCTCCATCTCTGTCAGGGGCTAGCTGCATCCATCGTTTAATCTATTTTCTATTTTTTTTTTAATGTAATTTATGTATTTGCTGTATCTCCACATCAGGAACTTCAGAATGGCTGCAACGCACAGCGCCTTTGTAAATATCAGAAAGAGAGAAAAAATGAACTTCCCAGTTGACAATCAAATTGACACGCTGGCCTGTTTTTATTTAAATAACCACTTTATGCCTCTCTGCCCCATGCAGTGGCCTTGAAAGCAAACTTACCGATAACAACACTTTTTAAGGCAAGAGGTGCAAAACCCTGTTTACCATTGGCCCCTCTCCAAAACATAATCAATGCAATCACATTATAGATCAGGTGTGGGCAACTTTGATGTTGGTGGTGGCCACAATATGGAGCTGACATGTAACACTTACGATCACACACTGGCTGCTGCTGTTGTTGAATGTTTGGCTCAATCCTTGTTGGCCGATCAGAATTCCCAGGTGTCTCTCTTCTGTCGTCTGGAGGTCTGCTAACTGGTGCAGGTGAGAAACCCTTAAGAGGTGTTTGACTGGCCCTTGCTTGAAAACTTTTCCATTGGCTCCTCATCCTCAGTTTCAGTAGCACTGAATATTTGCGTATTTGTGCTCCTGTTGTTAAACACATAAGGTTATTGAAGTCATAAGAACAACCAGTGAAGTTAACATATGTTGGATATTTAGGCCATGCAATGAGAATTCTATATTTTTTTTAATTATATTTGTTATACCTTCCTTTTCTCTTCATATATGCGGGGCGGTCATCCTCCTCCTCTGTCTGAAGATCAGATTGGACCACAGCCATAGGAAGCTTACGGTGAGCCTCTTCATATGTGTCTGTAAGGGAATATGAATGTACTGTTTAGATTGCGGATACATATTGTTGTCTCAGGAGGTTGATGTCAGTTATAAATAGTTGACTGCAAATATAACATTAACTCACCTCTAGTGTACCTGATGTTCACAGCAAACAAATCCCATGTTTCGTCAGGTGCTTCTTGACGCTTCACTGCCCTTGTGAGGCGTCCTGTGGATGTATAAGGGGGCCAGTAGCTCATGCCATCCTGGACCAATGATGAAGGCACAACTTCGGTCTCCTTCTCCACGGATATAAAGTCCACAATGTGAAACACGCTGTGTGAATTGAGAATGAATATGCATCATTTTCAGTATTGAAAGTAAGACTCTGATAAGAGGACTTGCTCTGCTGACCAGCCCAAACACAGGCTGTGGTGTTGATTGGAACTGCTGAGCCTCACTAATTCTGAATGTCTCACATTTAGACCACGACATTGTGTATTTGTGTCATGGCCATTTTTTTTAGACATGTTTTACTTTACCATGCTAGTTTATGACCTATGTATGATCACAGGTTTGTAGTGTACAGTTGAAGTCGGAAGTTTACATACGCCTTAGCTAACTACATTTAAACTCAGTTTTCACAATTCCTGACATATTTAAACCTAGTCAAAATTCCCTGTCTTAGGTCAGTTAGGATCACCACTTTATTTTAAGAATGTGAAATGTTTGAATAATTGTAGAGAGAATGATTTTTTTATTTCAGCTTTTATTTCTTTCATCACGTTCCCAGTGGGTCAGAAGTTTACATGGACTCAATTAGTATTTGGGAGCATTGCCTTTAAATTGTTTAACTTAGGTCAAATGTTTCGGGTAGCCTTCCACAAGCTTCTCACAATAAGTTGGGTGAATTTTGGCCCATTCCTCCTGACAGAGCTGGTGTAACTGAGTCAGGTTTGTAGGCATCCTTGCTCGTACACGCTTTTTCAGTTCTGCCCACAAATTTTCTATAGGATTGAGTTCAGGGCTTTATGGTGGCCACTCCAATACCTTGACTTTGTTGTCCTTCAGACATTTTGCCACAACTTTGGAAGTATGCTTGGGGTCATTGTCCATTTGGAAGACCATTTGCGACCAAGCTTTAACTTCCTAACTGATGTCTTGAGATGTTGCTTCAATATATCCACATAATTTTCCCACCTCATGATGCCATCTATTTTGTGAAGTGCACCAGCACCAACACAACATGATGCTGCCACTCCTGTGCTTCACGGTTGGGATGTTGTTCTTCGGCTTGCAAGCCTCCCACTTTTTCCTCCAAACATAATGATGGTAATTATGGCAAAACAGTTCTATTTTATTTCATCAGACCAGAGGATATTTCTCAAAAAATTACGATCTTTGCCCCCATGTGCAGTTGTAAACTGGCTTTTTTAACGGCGGTTTTGGAGCAATGGCTTCTTCCTTGCTGAGTGGCCTTTCAGGTTATGTCGATATGGGACTTGTTTTACTGTGGATATCGATATTTTTGTACCTGTTTCCTCCAGCATCTTCACATGGTTCTTTGCTGTTGTTCTGGAATAGATTTTCACTTTTAGCACCAAAGTACGATCATCTCTAGGAGTCAGAACTCGTCTCCTTCCTGAGCTGTATGATGGCTTTGTGGTCCCATGGTGTTTATACTTGCGTACTATTGTTTGTACAGATGGACGTGGTACCTTCAGGTGTTTGGAAATTGTTCCCAAGGATGAACCAGATTTGTGGAGGTCTACAATTTATTTTCTGAGGTCTTGGCTGATTTTTTTATTTATTTGCCCATAATGTCAAGCAAAGAGGCACTGAGTTTGAAGGGAGGCCTTGAAATACATCCACAAGTACACCTCCAATTGACTCAAATTATGCCAATTAGCATATCAGAAGCTTCTAAAGCCATGACATCCTTTTCTGGAATCTTCTAAGTGTATGTAAACTTCCTACTTCAACTATATGCATATTACTTAATATTTCAATATGATATGAATGATGTAGTGCTCATTACTTTAGACACAAATTCATGCACTTTAAAAGACACATTTGTATTTAGAATAGTTTGAATCAGGGGCGTGGCCATAATATTTTTTTTTGGATAGGCCTCGAAATTTTGGATAGGCATTTTTTTCTACTTGTTTATTAGATTTATTTTGCGATATACGGTATATTATTTCATAAAACAATCATTTTATACTAGTGCATAGTACTTGGAGTAACCTCGTTACATATACAAATATTTACCTATCCCACCATATTAAAATAAGACAGCAACTTTAGACCAGTTGCCAACAACATAAAACTCATCTTCAGATGCACTTTAACCCCAATGGGCAAACAAGCCTATATTTGATGTTACCATTTATACCACGGCGGGCAGTAGTACTATAAAAAGGTACCTTTAGCAGACGTATCGTAAGGCGTGACCTTCATCACGAGGCGCAGACGGCGAGGCTTTTAGTGGAATATGGCGACGATTTCATCATAATCCAATGTATCTGTCAGTTGACGCTCAAAAGACAGCAAACTGAAGTGGTTCAGCCGGGCGCTTGTCATTGATTGTGTGAAGACAATTTTTGTTTATCCTAGTTGTTGTTGAGAAAAGTCTCTCCACACTGCATGATGTCATTGGAAGTGTGACAATGATCCTTAACAGAGAGTTTATATTAGGGAAAATATCATCAGGGCAGCTGTCAAGTACACTCATTATGGGAGGAAAGTCACTTTTTCCCATGTTCATTTTGCGACTCATCTGCTGAATAAAAACTGTGAATTCAGCATCCTGATCGCATGTGGTCTTCAGCTGCTCTTTAAGGCCGCAGGTTTGGGATTCTTTGGAAAAGGAGGCTGCCACTTGCATGATCCCATATGTGTCTTCTTGAAATCTTGAGTTTAACTCCAGAATCTGTCTGTCTAGAATATTGTTCCAAAGTTGCCTCAGGTCAGTGTCACTCTTGAATCTGGATGTTTTCCCTAATGAAGTTGTGACTATACTGTCTGCCAATTTTACAGGCAGTTTTCACTGCCTGATGCACTCACATCCCAATTACTAATATCATGTTTAATCATCATCTCTTCAGTTAGCTTGAGAACCTTATCAAAGTCTCCCCCTGAGTTCTCTGAATGTAGAAAAGCTGCTTTTGAGGATTTCAATTAAACCGACACAGTCCGTCACAGATAATGTAGAGCTTTGTAACCCCTTCGTAGCAAAATCCCTAGTGTCAAACCATTTACTAAACGTGACTAACAGGGATAAAGACTTCTTGTTCTGGATTTGTTGTAAGAGGGCTTCGAATTTGGTTTGTCCACAAGCCTCTGAAAAATCTGCAAGAACCTCTAAAATGACATCTAGCAGTAACAGCCCTTTACTCACAGACCCTGATTTTGACTCCACCGTACATCTGTGGATCTTTCCAGCTCGATACACGGCCTATCGGGATGCAACTCTTTCTGTACTTCCATGAATTGAGCATGTTTGTGGGATCCACTCATAAATGTGTGTAGCTGGCTTACTGTGCCAAAAACAGTACTTGCGTGTCCCGACTCTTTTGCCGCGGTGCACAGAACCAAATTCAAACCATGCGGGTTGCAATGCACATATACGGCTTGCTTAAATGTTTGCTTTAGTATGACATGTACCCCTCTGTTCCCTGACATGACTGAAGCACCATCGAAACAAAAACCCACACGCAGAGTGGGATCCAACTCCAGGGGTTGCAACACTTTTTCTGAGAAATTCCTTGTGCAGACAAATCAGCGGTTTCCATAAACCCAACAGCTCTTTCTTTAATCATCCCCGCATGAATGTATCGAATGCACACAGCAATAAGTTCTCGTTTAGGTTGATGTTTATGTTCATCTGCTAGTATGGCAAAATACGTGGAAGGCGCAGAATGAACTTCATCTTTTATCCTGCACAGTAACAATGATGCTGCACACTCCAGCAACTCATTCTGAATTTCTGGGCTCATAAGCATGGCATTGCGAGGTAGCTCATTAAGCCTGTTTTGTATTTCTGAGTCATACTTTGAGATGAAATTGAAGATTTCTAAAAAGTTACCTTTGTTGATTGCCTCTACGGTTTCTCTATGCCCTCTGAGTGGAATATCCATGACCACTTTAACATGTGCACAGTTTCATTCTATAAAATCCATGTTTGCATCACCATGTATTTGGTTCAACACAGTCCTATGACTTCTATGACTTTCTATCCTGGCACCACCTGTTAATGTCTTATTCCGGAAGCTATTGGTAGATTGATCCAATTATTTTCTGGTACACACTATTTTTCCTCCAGACGTCTTTTTTGAAAAACCTAGCGATCGACATCTGGTTTGCCATTGCTAGAACTACTAAATGACCTTAGCTGGTGAGTCAATTTGAGTAAGCTAGCATGGTAGAGCTTGTTAGCTTATGCACTAAAAAGTGACATTGCCAGGTTGTTCAGGTAAACCACTGTATGATTTTTTTTTAAATGTAACCAATAGTCGGAAGCCAACTTGATTGTCGTTGACTATTTCTTTTGTTACATTATATTAAAATTACCCATAAAAAAATAAATCTCACATGCATTTCTTTTAAAAATGTAATAAAATAAATTAAAATGAATTGAATAATATTACACTTTTTGGTGCTTGGCCTGAGATCAAACTGGGTAGGCCACGGTCACACAAAATACTTATTATTAGCTGGCTAGCTATTTTGTTTCCGTCTTGAGTTCCCGTCACAGTTGGAATACCAAGCGCCTCATTAACTTGTGTGCGGGTAGACAGGTTGAAGTAGATCTGCTCGAGCGCAGGTGGTGGTCCAACGTGGATGTTTAAACTCAACAAATAATAATGGACTACTGAGGTATACACGTCCAAGCATAAATGCATGATTCAAGATACAGTGGCTTGCGAAAGTATTCACCCCCCTTGGCATTTCTCCAATTCCCAATTCTAGAATTACATTTTTTTTTTTTTTTTTGGGGGGGGGGGGTGTGTATCATTTGATATACACAACATGCCTACCACTTAGAAAATGCAAAGTATTTGTTATTGTGAAACAAGAAATAAGACAAAAAAACTGAACTTGAGCGTGCATAACTATTCACCTCCGCAAAGTCAATACTTTGTAAAGCCACCTTTTGCAGCAATTACAGCTGCAAGTATCTTGGGGATTGTCTCTCTAAACTAACTTGGCACATCTGGCCACTGGGATTTTTGCCCATTCTTCAAGGCAAAACTGCTCCAGTTTCTTCAAGTTGGATGAGTTCTGCTGGTCTACAGCAATATTTAAGTCATACCACAGATTCTCAATTGGATTGAGGTCTGGGCTTTGACTAGGTCATTCCAAAACATTTAAATGTTTCCCCTTAAACCACTTGAGTGTTGCTTTAGCAGTATGCCTAGGGTTATTGCCCTGCAGGAAGGTGAACCTCCGTCCCAGTCTCAAATCTCTGGAAGACAAACAGGTTTCCTCATGAATTTCCCTGTATTTAGCGCCATCCATCATTCCTTCAATTCTGACCAGTTTCTCAGTCCCTGCTGATGAAAACATCCCCACAGCATGATGCTGCCACCACCATGCTTCACTGTGGGGATGATGTTCTTTGGGTGATGAGAGGTGTTGGATTTGAGCCAGACATAGCATTTTCCTTGATGGCCAAAAAGCTTAATTTTAGTCTCATCTGACCAGAATACCTTCTTCCATGTGTTTGGGGAGTCTCCCACATACCTTTTGGCCTACACCAAACGTGTTTGCTAATTTTCTTCTTTAATAAGCAATGGCTTTTTTTCTGGCCAGACCTCCATAAGCCCAGCTTGTGGAGTGTATGGCTTAAAATGGTCCTATGGACAGATACTCCAGTCTCCGCTGTGGAGCTTTGCAGCTTCTTCGGGGTTATCTTTGGTCTCTTTGTTGCCTCTCTGATTAATGCCCTTCTTGCATGGTCTGTGAGTTTTGGTGGGTGGTACTCTCTTGGCAGGTTTGTTGTGGTGCCATATTCTTTCCATTTTTTAACAATGGATTTAATAGTGCCCGGTGGGATGTTCAAAGTCTCTGATATGTTTTATTCACCCAACCCTGATCTGTACCTTCTCCACATGTCACACCCTGACCATAGTTTGCTTTGTATGTTTCTGTGTTTTGGTTGGTCAGGGTGTGAGCTGGGTGGGCATTCTATGTTACATGTCTAGTTTGTCTAGTTCTATGTTTGGCCTGATATGGTTCTCAATCAGAGGCAGGTGTTCGTCATTGTCTCTGATTGGGAACCATATTTAGGTAGCCTGTTTGGTGTTGGGTTTTGTGGGTGATTGTCCTTGTAACTGTCTAGTGTTAGTTTGCACCAGTTTAGGCTGTTTCGGTTTTCACATTACGTTGATTGTTTTTGTATTGATTCGTGTTAACTTTGTTTTTATTAAACATGAATCTCAATAGCTACGCCGCATTTTGGTCCTCTGATCCTTCTCGCCTCTCCTCTTCAGATGAAGAGGAGGAAGACCGTTACACCACAACTTTGTCCCTGACCTGTTTGGAGAGCTCCTTGGTCTTCATGATGCCGCTTTCTTGGTGGTGCCCCTTGCTTAGTGGTGTGAAAGACTCTGGGGCCTTTCAGAACAGGTGTATATATACTGAGACTATGTGACACTTAAATAAAGTCCACTTGTGTGCAATCTAACTAATTATGTGACTTCTGAAGGTAACAGATCTTATTTAGGGTCTTCATAGCAAAGGGGGTGAATACATATGCCTTACACCCCTTTTCATTTTCTTTAACAAGTAATTTTTTTCAATTCACTGTCACGTTCTGACCTTAGTTCTTTTGTTATGTCTTTGTTTTAGGTTGGTCAGGGCGGTGAATTGGGGTGGGTTGTCTGTTTGTTTTTCTATGTTGTGTTTTGCGTTTGGCCTGGTATGGTTCTCAATCAGAGGCAGGTTCGTTAGTTGTCTCTGATTGAGAATCATACTTAGGTAGCCTTTTCCCACCTGTCTGGTGTGGGTGATTATTTTCTGTTAAGTGTTTTTTCAGCACCATACAGGACTGTTCATTTGTCGTTTTATTGTTTTGTTTCAGTGTTCAATTACTTTATTAAAGAATATGGACACTTACCATGCTGCGCAATTAAAGAATCACCCACCAACCAAGGACCAAGCAGCGTGGTAACGGGCAGCGGCAGAAATCTCAAGACTCCTGGACATTGGAGGAGATTTTGAACGGAGAAGGACCCTGGGCACAGGCTGGGGGATATCGCCGCCCCAAGGCAGAGCTGGAGGCAGCGAAAGCTGAGCGGCGGTGGTATGAGGAGGCAGCACGGCAGCGCGGCTGGGACGAGAGGCAGCCCCAAAGATTTCTTGGGGGTGGGCACAGGGGGAGTGTGGCGAAGTTAGGTAGGAGACCTGCGGCAACTCCCCGTGGAGAGAGGTGGACCGGGCAGGCACAGTGTTATGCCGTGAGGCGCACTACATCATTACATCCCATTACATCGCAGCGCCCCGTATCGGCCGGGCTAGAGTGGGCATCGAGTCAGGTGCCATGAAGCCGGCTCAGCGCATCTGGTCTCCAGTGCGCCTCCACGGTCCGGTCTATCCAGTGCCTGTCAGAGTCTCCCGTCTGTCCTGAGCTGCCGGAGTCTCCCGTCTGTCCTGAGCTGCCGGAGTCTCCCGTCTGTCCTGAGCTGCCGGAGTCTCCCGTCTGTCCTGAGCTGCCGGAGTCTCCCGTCTGTCCTGAGCTGCCGGAGTCTCCCGTCTGTCCTGAGCTGCCGGAGCCGTCCGTTACTCCGGCGCTGCCAGGATCGCCCTTCACTCCGGGGGTGCCGGAGTCTCCCGCCTGTCCGGTGCTGCCGGAATCTTCCGTCCATTCGGGACCCGTTGCTAGGGTCCCCAGTCCGAGGTCGGCGGCAAGGGTCGCCACTCGAAAGGCGCCACGGATGCGGGTTAAGAGGCGGAGAAAGACTATGGTGGAGTGGGGTCCACGTCCCACGCCAGAGCCGCCACCGCGGACAGACACCCACCCAGACCCTCCCCTAGGAGGTCAGGGTGTGAGTTGTGGTGGGTTGTCTATGTTCGTTTTTCTATGTTGTGTTTTGCGTTTGACCTGGTATGGTTCTCAATCAGAGGCAGGTGTCGTTAGTTGTCTCTGATTGAGAATCATACTTAGGTAGCCTTTTCCCACCTGTGTTTCGTGGGTGATTATTTTCTGTTCAGTGTTTTTTCAGCACCATACAGGACTGTTCGTTTGTCGTTTTATTGTTTTGTTCCAGTGTTCAATTACTTTATTTAAGAATATGGACACTTACCACCCTGCGCATTGGTCCTCCTCTTCTTCCACCTACGACAGCCGTTACATTCACTTCACCAATTTGGACTATTTTGTACATGTCCATTACATGAAATCCAAATAAAAATCTATTTAAATTACAGGTTGTAAAGCAACAAAATAGGAAAAACGCCAAGGGGGATGGATACTTTTGCAAGGCACTGTTTTTTGATGTGTAACCTAATCCTGCGATTGTCATGAATTTTGGGTTGACAATTAGTCTATAGTTGCTATATTTTCCTGTCAAAATAGGACTCCAGAATTTCCAGAAGTATTTTATTTCCCAATAGAGATGAATCACACGCACACTAATATGAGAGGCTAATTAATTTGGGGTTCAACACCTCAAGAAGTGGAAACTCAAAACACATTTAGTTTCATGTTTAGCTGGATATTGATATAAATTAAAAACATACCCACAGAGAGCTGAGACCCCCCTGTTTTACAGGGACGAATGGATGAAGCTTCCAAAGCGGTGTTTTTCCCACAATTGCATTTTGAAATGGGAGTGGCTCGCTCACAGCATCAGGTCCTAGTGAGGTCACAGAGGCAGGGCAGACACTTCCATTACAGGAATCATGAGGATAATGCACATTACTGTTTAACCAAATAATGGTTTTAGCCACCCAAGGAATAGGACGTTTTAAGTGAGTTGACAATGTTGAATGTGTTTATAGTCAGCCTTTCCATTTTTTTTTTACAATCCATGATCTTGTCTGTCAAACTGATGACAGAGTCGGAGCAGGTCTCTTTGTTGAGGCCGTATCTGAGTTTTTCAATGTGAGTTTGGTGACCTCAGTTCAGCCTGTGATAAAACCGGGCTGGTCCATATTGGTAAGGGGACCAGCCGTTGCCCACTGATCAGCCAAAGGCTCATTATAGATTACTATAACAGAAATTGTGCAAATGTTTTTTAATCGTATCCGTTCCATGGCACCCATTTCATTGTTTTATTGTTATATAAAAAATATTATTTTTGTGTGTGTCAATTTCCACCAACCCACCAACAAAAAAATGGTCCAGCCCATCTGTCATTTGCCAGAATTGCAAGATGGCCAATCCACCTCCGCGAATTGCTAGGGAGCTTTTGAGGTCCAAAAGTCACTGCAAGGTAGAAATGACCCTGATGGTAGAAATGTGTTCAACATTCACTGAAGTAGCTAGCAAGTTTATTAGCTTGATAGCTACAGTATTTGCCTTGGTAACCAAACAAACAGACTTGTTAGCTTTACTAACCAAACCATCAGTACTCCTACAGTAGCTTGCTGTTATGAAAATCAAATTCAACGATGCTAAAAATGTTTTCAGTGCGACATATGCTTCCAAAAGCAGCTCAAACATAGAATATGTCGTATATTAGAAAACTGGTTTGGAAAAATCTGCAATCTGATTGGCTTAAATTGGACCCCAAGCCTTCGATAATTCCCTGATATCTGCACTGTCTGAGGTAGTCAATCACTCACTGAAGTAGTACGTGATGTCAAAGTATCAACATGCCAACTCCAAGCTTTGAACAAAACAAAACACATGGCACACACAATCTCTCACCGCAGAACCATAACCAGTTGTAAACACAAACTTCAATGAAGGTTATTTTAAAAGACTAATCTAACATTCCCACACCCCAATAACATTGTCGCAGAGGTGGACTTGCTAGCTAGCTACAATATTTGAGTACCTGTATCTCAGCTGTTTTCTAATAAAACAACTCAGCTAGTGAAATCATTTGCAACACTAGCCAGGTTTCCATCTAACCTTTGTTAGGAAGTAAGTACATGTCAGATAAAAGAAGTGTCACGACAGGCCTGATGGAAATTTTTCGGGAAATGTTCCAAATGTAGACAAAACAAAATACCCTAGCCAGGAAGCATTCGGGGCTCGAACCATCATGTTTATAATACATACTACTATTGTTGTTCCATTTATTTCTACTTTTTTAAATTGTGAGGAGCTGGTAATGGAGAAATCTGCAGTGTACTGCGAGAAGCTCCTGAGCCTGACTGGTGTCCTTGAGCAGGAACAAATGGAATATGTTTGCTCCAATCCTTCCCATCAGCTCCTGTAAATACTGAATACTGATTTGTATTGAGTCTGTAGTGTTTACCCTTACTCTGTTATGTGTGTTTAGCCCTGTTTAGATCTCCTGTATATTAATTTCATATCTGAAATGACCATGACTTGTACAATACCAAGTGTATTATCACTGTAATGGTTTGTAGACCTAGAGTTTAGAGAGAAAGAAATAAAAGCTGCACAGGTGGATTACAGTAAAATGCAGACAAGGATGTATGTCCTAACTACACTTTTCATAATGTGACACCCATATCACATCACAGGTTCATGAGAGTTTGATTAGTTGTGGTTGTTATCACTTAATGTCAATATTGCATGACGATGATCATACCTTTTTTTACGAGCATTATTAATGGTGGTCATTTTTTGTTACCTTACCCAGAGATCTGTAGCCCATGAAAATCCCTTTAGATTGATGTTCAGACCTAACCTATTGAGTTCATTACATCGTTCTGTAATATTTTCCATGATATGCAGGTGCAGTGTTGAATATAATTGAGGTATCCCTAATTGTGACAATGCTGCTTTCATCTAACTAACGCTCTGTTTACAGATGTCTGGGAAGGAGTGTGGTGATCTGGGTAGTCAGGATACCTGGCTTGATAAGGCTGAGACATGCCTCCGTATGGGACTGAAATTGATGCTGGAAAAGAGGCTGAACCAAGCTCCTAAATTCAGGTTCGCTGGAGAGCAGGTAAGGCTCCTGATTTAGGTCCTGGAGAGTTTCTGGGTTGTGCAGGCTGTCAATAAATCAGTAAATCACCTGATTTAAACTCCTAAAGGTCCAGAGACCGACACACCATCTTGATGAGTTTGATATTTGAATCAGGTGTGGTACTGCAGGGCATGGTCAAAAGCCTGCACACTCAGGCCTTTAAAAGCCATAGTGTACAGTGTTCTACCCTCTGCTGTGACGAAAGCAGACTTCTAGATGTCACTGACTCAATGTGCTGTCTGTCTTTCAGAGGGGTGGTGGAGCATGTGCATGCAGCCAGCCCTGTCGAGCCCCATCCAACCAGTCAGTGGAGAAGCTCATGGCTGCCTTTGACACCCTGAGAGAGACCGCCAGTGAGTTCCTCTGGCCACAGAGAGCAGGCTGCTGAGGTCAGACACAACATCATAGCATGATCTGATCCAATTTGGGATTAATAATGTTCATGTATGAATTTATTCATCCTATCTGCAGTTCCTCTGTTGGTCTGCTTCAAATCATTCACAACATGTGTTCTACTTCGTAAGATACTGGCTAAACATTTTGACAATAAGGAGGGGAAACGACACCACATGATGGCTGGCTACTCCTTCATAAAGCAGGCCGGCTCCACACAGGAACATGTGGTGCTGAACGCCCAAAGCCTGTTCCCCTCACAAGAGGTTTTAAGCTAATACTGCATATCTTCCCAACACCAGCCTTCAAGTGAGAGGATTACAAACATAACATACAGTACCATACAGTTAAACTCTTAGGTAATACTTTGGACTTGTTTATAAAAGCTGTTGTAATTGTACTAAAGATCACCACCAGTTGGTGGTGTCAAGTTATTCTGTTAGATTCTGATCTAAGGATGGCATGTGCATGAAACAGAAAACAGAACACATTTTTGGAACAATATCTCAGCAGTGTTCTTCATTGTAATAGAGTTTGAGTTAATAAGTGTGCAAATCCCATTTTGCTTGGCTGTTAGAGAGCCAAAACTCTGGTTTGAGGAAATCTGTTCTGGAACTAAAAGCATTTGCAGATGGCTAACAAATTACACTCTATTTAGGGAGTAACTGAACATGTTGATAGGGGTGGGTAATTAGATTTGGTTGTGAAAAGTCCATATATGGCTTGTTGTCAGAAAGTCTGATTCGCTGCTTGGACACCTGTCAAGCCAGGGCTGCCAAGGCCAAACCAGTGCTGCTAAATAATTTATTGACTTGAATTTGCCTTATGTTTTACTACGGATTTTGTTTGATTCTAGAACAAGGAACTCTTAAAAAGTAGAGAATCATTCATTAAAAATGGGATAAATATACTTATAAAGAAGTGTTGTGGAAATTCTTACACTGGGACACTCAAAGTCAATCTTAAATTAATCATTGTTTATTTGTCAGCGCGCTGGAGAGGTTTCAACCAACTCAATGCACCATAGTACACGTCAATCAGGAGCTCTCCTTGTGAAGTTCCAGCAGTTGTCTTATATACGGCTATACACAGACAAGTTATAATTGCATGATTTAGAATAATTAAATAATCATTACCATTTTGTTTCATAACATGTGACGGACCAATACCTCACGAGGCTTCTTCTCTCTAAGCTAAGACATTGAAACTGAGATATCTTTTGTTCGTTCTCAAAACAAGGTCTGGGCGCACTGCCAAATTTTACAGATACTGATAAGTGAGGATTCTTTAAATCAGTCACTTGCATGAACACAAACATTGGTGAATAGAACACAGAAATGAGTTACAAGAAAAGCACAAACATTCAAATTCCTATTACAAGAAGTTAAGTCTCGGCCTGTTCATGCCTTCTTCACAACAACAAAAATCCATAATCTAGCCTTTCTTACTGCACATGGTATATCAGACAAATTATTGTTGACTGTGTGTGGACTCTGGAGGTTCCACCTGTTTGCTCCAGAGCTCAGTTTGTTCAGACAGACAAACCACACATACACACACACACACACACACACACACTGTTTGGTGGTTTGTCAGCAACATCTGATAGGAGACGACTTCCCATATGAAGAACAAGCATTCTAAGAGCCAATGTCAAAAATGGAGCAGATATGACTTGAACCATCTCCATCTGGATCTAATAATGAAAAGACATTGAAACAGTCACCTGCTTCATTATTAAACCACCTGCTGAAATATGTCAGAATCCTGTGTCGGCTGTATAGAAATAATAACACTGAAAGTGAAGATCCTTAAACGAAATAATGAGGATTTCTTTCCACCTAATGGAGGTGTAGATTACATCTCACATTCCAGTTCAAACTTAAACGAGACTGCATGGGATTTCTCTTAAATGCGACTCCGTGCAGTCAATCACAATGTCTGCAATGGGTATAATGCAGGGAGCCGCTTGTGAATTTGACAGCTCTAACGTAGTTCCACCTCAGACCGCCGGCTAGCGCGGATTTGATAGAATCTTGCCCAAGTTTCAGATGGGAATACAATGTCAGATATTTTGTATTTATACAACAATTTAATGCATTGTCACTGTACTTAATCTAATAGCACAACCAAAATGGCCTGGATTGCAGTTGAGATTACATTTAAAGCACATTATACAAGTGATCAATGCTGTTTGAGATTCTGTGCATATATTAGTACAGCAATTGTGAAGATCTCCACAGATCTGTGACCTTTGCATGCTATCATGAACATGCAGGCTTTCTATAATTACAATTATAATTTCTATAATTACAATTATAATTCTATAATTATAGTTACTAATTTTAAGGTTGAATAAATACTGTTACATTAGTTTGTAAGATAACTTGCCATGTGTAGCTCCCTTCAGTAACCACGAGCACAACCGTTCCTTGATTTTAACTGGCGGCTTTATTCTGTAGTTTTAGTCAGAATTATCACCTTCCGTGAGAACTATAAAGTAAATTAAAAATACAGTTAAGCACACTCTTACAATCTCCTTATCTTACGAGTGACTTTTAGCTTGGTATAACTCTGAAGTGCTTACATACATAACAGTTTAACCGGCGCTATAACAGTATCATATTAAACACATGAATAAAGGAAAAATACCTAATTGGCTGCTTATTACAGAAGGGAGGAAATCAAACTTCACACGTATTATTCCTGGCATGAATTCACACTTCATCCCAGCATACACGCTGCAACCTTTATGAACTACACCCGATGACATGAAAACTTAGCTAACACAGCGCAGGATTGCCTTCCCTCCAAAAGTGTGTTGCTACAATAAGGATCCCCGTTACAACAGTATTAGCTACGTAGTTCCGCTTGTCTTATTATTTCCCCTGCACAGCAGACACGTAAACAATTCAAACAAAAGACAACAACATAACCGCTAAGTCTAACTGTCAGTTACACCATGTACTGTATTACCAAAGTAATAATGAATTGTGTTTGGTTGCCAACGCAACCAAATATTTAAAGGGTAGGACTAACTCAAATCAAACTTTATTTAAAGTGCATTTTAAGTTTGATTTAATTTTGTCCTATTCTTTAACTTAGATTTTTGGTTGAGATGATAGAGACAAGAATCCAAGATATCAATTATTAATTTGTAGACAAACTGGAATTAAAGCCAGACTAAGTCAGTGGCACAGATGGAACTGTCCAAGCAGAAGATACATCTCCTTCAAATATTGATGTTTGGTTGCGTTGACAACCAAACACAATTCAATATCAAGTTTGTGGAAAAATACCCCCAATACATGCTAACATCCCCTGTTATTGCTAATGGTGAGAGGATAACATGTTTTCGGGGTATGATCTTTGACCCTCTAACTTTCTCACTCATCATTATTCACAACTCATTCAGGATTATCCATAATCATGGTGGCATCCACATCAATGTAGAAATGATTAGAAACATGATTTGTCCTTATTTAGAATAAAAGTCCTTCCAAAATGACACAATACATTATTTACCATTCATTCAATCTGAAACACAACAAAAACTGCAAAGGCATCCAACATGTTTGTAGAATCACAAGCTTGAAGTAGTCATTGCATGCTAGGAATATGGGACCAAAAACTAAACTTTTGAATACTTTATTTATAAGAATCTTTAAGGGTGATAATCATTTTGACCCCTACCCTTTTTAGATTTCCCCCTTACCCTCCATCTCCTTCCCTTCTTCCTTTATGCAGCCCTCCATTACCAAGTTTGTATTGTCAGCGTTCATGACCAGATTGTAAACTAATCTTGATTCGATAAACAGGAGGAGGACCGATCAGAGTAAAGCCAGCCCTGAGGAGGAGTTAACCAGAGAGAATGGCCGAGATTCAAGCAGAACTGAGCCCAGACAGTACATGGCCAAATGTGCTGAGTTGCAGGTATTGTATAGCCTACCTGAAACAACTGACCTATGACCCTTTCTCCACTTTAATCTGGTGTCCTTAGACAAAACCTAGTCTATCTTGGCTAGTCTTAATATCAAAGACAGTCTTTATACTAAAAGTAACCTGACAATGTCAAGTCCATCCAGAAATGTAACTCTGAATTTAGTGCACTAGATTAATAGTAGAACTTGTGCGTTATGCTAGTATGTTGGCATACACAACTTGAAGATACTTGTTTTCTGTATGTGTGTGTGTGTCCGTGTTTAACTATACTTGTGGGGACCAGACTAACTGGGGACATTTTGTTGGTCCCCACAAGGTAAAATGCTATTTCTAGGGGGTTTACGGTTAAGGTTAGAATTAGGTTTAGGGTTAGGAGCTAGGGTTAGTTTTAGTGTTTAGAGCTAGGGTTAGGGAAAATAGGATTTTGAATGGGAGTGAATTGTGTGTCCCAACAAGGTTAGTTGTACAAGGCTGTGTGTGTATGTATCCTACAGGAAGAGGGTTCTGCCTAGCAGCTGCTGGCTCTGGCCAGTGAGGCTTTAGCGCAGGCCATCAGCCTCTCTCTGCAACACAAACCCCCCTAGCTCCAACCTCTCAGAAGCCTGTCTCAATATGCTGGAGTGTCACGTCCAGTTTGACCCGTGTGCCACCGGTCAATACCTGGCCCTGCTTCAGGTATGTACTGTATGTGGGGGGGTGCACACACATATAGAACAGTTTTATATCTGTGTGTGCACATGTGTACATGCCTGTGTATGTCCGCACGTGTGTGTAGTTAGAGGCTGTCTTGGTCACTACGATGTGTGTCACAGTCTAACTGTTTGTGTGCTAGTGTCCTTACTCCCTTCCCATTAAATCAGAGAGCTCACCATTGTGTGCTCTTGCTAATCTCTGTTCATCTCTATTCCCAGAGCTGCTCTTGCACAGCTATGATGGCTGACATTCTAAGATCTGATTGCAGATTGTGCCAGCGCTCTGCACTACTCAACCTACATAGGGACCTGCTCCTCTCTCACAGGAGACCACTAGCCTACTGAAGGGAGTGGAGGGCACCCTCAATACAACAGATCTTTTATAAGCACCATATAGACATTCACTTGAGCACTCATTACTGGTTCCCCATAAATGTAATTCAATACATTAAATTAAGCCTTGTTTTGTTTCACACACTGAATGCCATGTGGTCTCACTGTGATGTATCCTCCATCTTTCTTAGCTGGCTAATTGCTCTTTAAATTGTGTGTTCATTATTTGACATACCAAGCTTTGGATAAAATATTTATTTGCAGTTACCATTTCAATTGTGTATCATAAATAATGTGTACAAAATGCATCAACATGTATAACATTTGTGCCCAGGCCTACAGCCACCTGACCATTAACCCCAACCACCTGTGTCTCCTGGTAGAGCTGCCCTCTAACCTGAAGATCCTGCTGCTTCAGCACACAAGACAGGTACTTGTCAACCACAGGAGGCTGCTGAGGGGAGGACAGCTCATAATAATGGCCCAAACGGGGGCCAATGGAATGGCATCAAACACCTGGAAACCATGTGTTTGACGTATTTGATACCATCCCACCTAGATACCATCCCACGAGCCCATTATCCCCATTTAAGGTGCCACCAACCTCCTGTCAACATCGGCTTTTAGTCTATCTACCGTGTCAAACACATACAAGTACACAAGTCTACTCTGGCCCCATCTGTTACACTGGCTCATGGTCTAAGTTCATGACCGCAGGTCACATCAGGTTATTTTACATACTTTTTCTGGTGCAGAAGTGGCCTTGGTGCAATACTTGATGACGCCACCAGAGGGCTAGTCACATCTTATGTCCTTTGTCGAATCAGCACAGTCAGACTCCTGCTGAAGCACATAGCATACTGTAAATGCCACACATGTATATACTGTACTGTTATGACACAGTTTGCAGACAAATAAGTCAATTGTGTGTTATTTTTTTTAGGTCAACTCTCTGTGGAGCTTTCTATGAGAGGAGCATTAGGTGGTAACCAGTAACAGGATTGCCTTAGATTATAGGTTTATTTATGTGTGTGTGTGTGTGTGTGGTGGGGGGGGGGGGGGGATGTTTTTCATTGATATTATATGGAATTCGTTTTTTAAGACTAGGCAAATATGCCATTGAAATGGCGCAGCACTGAACTCAGCATTCAGACTTAAACTTTAAATAAATAAATTCCAGCGTAACATTTAGTTAGTACTACGGGTCTCTCCCTAGCAACATGAAAGGTTCAAAGCTAATGTAGACAAAGAGACACATGGAGAGATAAACACTGAACAGTAAGATACCTGTACACGGACTCTTTCACATCTGCCAGCACCATGCTTCACCGTAGCGATGGTGCAGGTTTCCTCCAGACGTGGCGCTTGGCATTCAGGCCCAAGAGTTCAAACTTGGTTTCATTAGACCAGCGAATCTTGTTTCTCATGGTATAAAAGACTTTTGGCAAACTCCAAGCGGGCTGTCATGTGCCTTTTACTGAGGAGTGGCTTCCATCTGGCCACTCTAGCATAAAAGCCTGATTGGTGGAGTGCTGCAGAGATGGAAAGTTTTCCAATCTCCACAGGGGAACTCTAGAGCTCTGTCAAAAAGACCATTGGGTTCTTGGTCTCCTCCCTGACCAAGGCCCTTCTTCCCCGATTGCTCAGTTTGGCCGGGCGGCCAGCTCTAGGAAGATTCTTGGTGGTGCCAAACTTCTTTCCATTCAAGAATAATAGAGGGCACTGTGTTCTTGGGGACCTTCAATGCTGCAGACATTCTTTGGTACCCTTCTCCAGATCTGTGCCTTGACACAATCCTGTCTCGGAGCTCTACGGACAATTTCCTCATGGCTTGGTTTTTGCTCTGTCAACAGTGGGACCTTAGACAGGTGTTTGTTTGCCTTTCCAAATCATGTCCAATCAATTGAATTTACCACAGGTGGACACCAATCAAGTTCTAGAAACATCTCAAGGATGATCAATGAGTCTCATAGCCATTGGTCTGAATACTTAAAAGTATGTTTTTTTAAAAATAAATGAACAAACAAACATTTTTAAATGGTTTTTGCTTTGCCATTATGGGGTATTGTGTGTAGATCGCTGAGGATTTTTATTTATTGAATCCATTTTAGAATAAGGCTGTAACTTAACAAAACGTGGAAAAAGTCAAGGGGTCTGAATACTTTCCGATGACACTGTATGGCGGTGGATCTTTGATCTATTTGACTTCTTCTGGTCGTGGGGTCGTTGTTAAGGTCAACGGCATCATGAACTTTACAAAGTACCAGGAACTTTTTGCCAAAAAACCTGGTTGCCTCTGCCAGGAGGCTGAAACTTTGCTACAAGTGGACCTTCCAGCAACACAACAATCTCAAGCACACTTTTGTGAAGCAAAATCTCTTTCTCTGAGCAATTGTATTAGTACAGAATAATATATATTTTCCAGTATTTTGCATACAATATAGCTCAGTGTTTGTATTATTTATTTTATACAGTCTTTTTGGATCCCACTGTATCACAACTGAAATTAACAATTTCTCCAACAGTACAGAAGGTCACCAACAAACCCCTGCTTTCACTACATTTAAAATGTCATAACCCAGTCATATTTCTTTACTCTTCACCATGCATGGCATGTATTTAAAAAAAAATGTAGTATGACCATTAGAAAGTCAGTTGTGGTGACTTTTCTACTCCAAAATGAATGAAAATAAAATGATGCTGTCACCAACTACAATATAATTTCCCCCTTCACTGATCTAGCTAATGATTAGCACAAATACAGATGGGCAACCACCCCATGCTTCAGCCTATTTATTTATATCCATTATGCTGAATCAGTTGGGCTACAAGTGATAATGAATATTGCTAAATAGCGCTACAAGTGATAATGCATATTGCTAAATAGCGCTACAAGTGATAATGCATATTGCTAAATAGCACAGCAGCCTGATAATATGGAGCAATATGTTGTTAGGCTCATTTATGCTTCCCAAACTTTTTCAGTCATAGCCCCCTTTCATTATGGGAGAACATCTTGTGTGTGTGTGTGTGTGTGTCCCCTCTCCCCCATACCCCTCATCTTCCCCAAATGAATGAACTGCTACTATTGTTACACAAAAATATGGTATAAGAATAACAAAACATTTCAAATGTAGTTAATAAATTTGCCTTTTACAAAACAAACAGTACATACAAACACCAGTACCTGGTTTCCCTTCCATATTGAAATCAAGGAGATAATAAAATCCAAATAAACCAGCTTAGTGCTGTGCAATGTCACATGCACTGAGGACTAGGGTGCACCATTTTCTATTGTAGATTCTTAAATTGAAATTAAAATGAAAGAATATTTCTGGAACTATTCTGATGGTGATTATTAGATTGTATAAACATGATTAGTGCTTTCCCCCCACAAGTTTGGCCTTCAAATTTGCATAAATAAGGATGATAGGTTGCTGCTCTTGGTCAATGGTCAGATTCTGGGAGACAGGCTGGCTTTCTCTGACTGGGAATAGAAACAGGCTCGTTTGAGGTTCATAGAAACAGCTCTTCTCTAATTCTGTGGCCTACTCGAAATGAGATATTTTAAAAGTGACCAATTACCACTCGGTTTGAGAAATTGCACTTATACGCGAGTGTGCATTTAACTTTCTCCCTTTGATAAAACCTTATTTTCTATATAATTCTTATTAGTGCGTATGTCAAATTTGAGTGTACTATTTTATTTGTTCAAAGTTAACTCACAGATTTGAGGGTTTGTTAAGAATAGAGAGGAGAGGGAAAAATAGATATTGTGCGTCTCCATTCTCCTTACTACAAGCCTTGCTCAACTTTTTTCCCCTCTGCAAACCACAGGCTTCTGAGGTCTGGGTCAAACCAAGAGCAGAATTAGTGGCGGGAGAGCCAATCATAAAATTAGGAAATGAGTAGCACTGTGTGGTGTAAAGACACTGAAAGCCAGTAGCTGCATGGTGCTTCACGGTGGGGAAATCATTTTTGATTAACTAAATTCATCATGGTGTGTATATATTATTGAGGGGTTGGGGTGGTGGGGTGGTCATGACACATATACTGTATGTCTTTACTAATGCAGAGATGCCATGGCAACTTTGGTTGCATTTGAAGGTTTCTGTGGACAGACTCTGAACTAGGCCAATGTAATTTAGGTCATGCAACAGTACATCATAGGTTTAAGGACCCTACTGGAGATGCAGGCAGATGTAGAGGGTCGTGTGCTTGGCGAGGAGAGGACCTATTCCCCTCATCCCATAAGACATGTTTTCCTAGAATTGTGACAAACATGGCTTGAAATATTCATACATTGATAAACTTTAAATGACATCAAAATGATTGATCTGTCAGGCTTTGGTTATCTTACCCCATCTTGCCTGTTTATAGATGTAACTAAGTCGATGATACGACTACAAAATAACATTTATTTTTTTTATAACAAAAAAGAAAGAAAATAGAGCATCACATACATAAAATACATGACAAAACAAAATAACAGCAGGTATAATTTTCAGCAGCAGATACAATTTTAAAGTGCAGGTAGCATTATAACTTAGTAATACATAGCATTAGATGTCATTTCATAATGCAGATACATTTTTCCGAGCTTTCTTGAATCAACTACTACCAAAGAATGTAGATTTAAATATGAAATAAAGGTATTCGCTGCGTCTCAGCATGCCCGGACACTTTAAGGACAGAAAGGGATAACACAATTTCAGGAATGTGGGTCTGCAATTCTGTAAGTACATTGTACATTTTTTCTAATGGCTAAAAATCTACAACTTGTTTTAACCCACCCACTTTTCAATTGTGGTTTTCCTTTTTCCAACACACGAGAATACAATTCTTGGCAAAGTATGAAATAATTACCAGTAAGCTTGTCTCGTCTGAGTCAAGCATTATATTCTGCATGTGTTTAAGTAGGTAAAGGCTTGGCGATTGTACCAATTCTACCCCCCAAAAATTCTGAGTGTCTGTATGAATAGAGCACCTGAAATCTTAGCCTATTGCAGTGCCAGAATTGGTGCAAAAAAGTTTGTTTCTCCATCCTACATTTTGGGCAATTTGGTGAAGAATGCGGGAACATATGGTTTAATTTAACAGGGGTAAGATAAAACTCGAAAATGAATTTGTAGTTAGTCTCCTTTAATATTCGGAGTAGAACGTGTGTAGTGGATCTTATTACAGATCCCCAACCATACCTCAAATTACATACCAAATCATTTCCCCACATCCTTTGCATTGGGTAAAAGGCAGATTCACATTGTCTGGATAGTGTACAATACATCTTATCAAATATTCCTTTGATAGATATAGATGTTGTTATTAACTCTTCAGCTTTTGACAAACGAGATACCTAAAAAAAACGAAGATGCCTAAATAAAAAATAAGATACCTAAATAAAAAGAAGATACCTAAATAAAACAAATCTGTACCAGGAATGTTGTATTAGTTATGGATTTAAAAACAAATTACTTAATTGTATTCAATCCACTATGCAACAGCTCAGCGAACCTCCTTAAGACCCAAATGTGTTGAGTTTTGCTGACCAACAGTAAAATTGGAAATTGGGCAGACACAGACCTCTCCCCCTACCATTAAAAAGGTTAAACAATTAGCATAACACTTGTTGGTGCTCAAAAGGTTACAGACTTAAATGAGCAGAGACGTAAACGGGGAATTTGGAATCTGGTGTGTGTCTCTACGCGTGTGTCTGTCTGTGTGTGTGACGCATGTACACACGTCACCGTAAACAGGGATTAGTTGTGGATGAGTGTGGCCGGAGTATTAGAAAGAAAATGACATTCGCTTTCCACACCTAGGACCAACATTACCATCATTTTGACATCTATAGTTTACCATTGTGTCAAGAAGATGTACTGCCTGAAGACACTTTTGGAAAGGCCTATTTGTTATTCTACGCAGTGCTTTGCATGAAACATGCACATGATGAATTCGAGCACACAATAAACAGACTGCCTTTAGGAAAGCAATGCTTATTTTGTTTAAGTGTGTGTCTGTTGTTTCTGCCTTTTTTTTTTTTTACAGGAGATATGTTTACTGAAAAGTAATAGTACGCGGTCTGATATTTGAGGGTTCAATGTTTTGCAAATCTGGTTTGCTAATCTCGGTTAATCCAGAACTAAAATCTTTGCGCAATTTGGTGAGGGATAGTCTGTCCATGAGAGATTACTAGTTTGCAAATGGTCACAACAGAAGTAAGAGTGGGTCATAGGAAAACTTTTGGGGTGTTGCTCTATTCTTTCAACATTGTCAATGAAATCTAAATGGCTTTGGCAATAAACCTGAAAGTAAAGTCATTCGAATTTCAGTCAAAATGCTGTGTAATTTAAATTGCCAGACAACTGCTTCCTGTATTAATTCTGCATCCTGTTTGTGACAGTTAAAAGTGACAACAAAAAGGGGACCAAAGGTAGAAGGGAACCAAGGGAAAGGGAGATCAAAGCGAAGCCATCAAAGTGGTGAGTTCAGTAAATTAATCTGTTCCTGCCAGATGCACTATTACTTTTACCTACCTCAGCACAGGCAATTATTTAAGAAATGTATTAAGTCCCCTTGCTTGCGACTTCTGTAATGATCCTGTGTCTGGCTTCTAAGTCATATTTATCCTCTCTCTCCTTTTCTCCATTCAAGACTCCTTTTTTCACTTTCCCCTCTTGTTGTGTGCAGAGGGGCAATTGAATTCAAGCTTCACAAAAGATAAATCAATTGTTAAATAATTTATAGCCTGTCTTATGGGTAACACGGTTGACGTCTTATGGGTATCACGGTTGACGTCTTATGGGTATCACGGTTGACGTCTTATGGGTAACACGGTTGACGTCTTATGGGTATCACGGTTGACGTCTTATGGGTATCACGGTTGACGTCTTATGGGTAACACGGTTGACGTCTTATGGGTATCACGGTTGACGTCTTATGGGTATCACGGTTGACGTCTTATGGGTATCACGGTTGACGTCTTATGGGTATCACGGTTGACGTGTTATGGGTATCACGGTTGACGTGTTATGGGTATCACGGTTGACGTGTTATGGGTAACACGGTTGACGTCTTATGGGTAACACGGTTGACGTCTTATGGGTAACACGGTTGACGTCTTATGGGTAACACGGTTGACGTCTTATGGGTAACACGGTTGACGTCTTATGGGTAACACGGTTGACGTCTTATGGGTAACACGGTTGACGTCTTATGGGTAACACGGTTGACGTCTTATGGGTAACACGGTTGACGTCTTACGGTTGACGTCTTATGGGTAACACGGTTGACGTCTTATGGGTATCACGGTTGACGTCTTATGGGTATCACGGTTGACGTCTTATGGGTAACACGGTTGACGTCTTATGGGTATCACGGTTGACGTCTTATGGGTATCACGGTTGACACTCGACCCACTCCGTTTTCCACCGCCACAAAAGAGTAGAACCAGCTCACCTGCTTTAACACTATGTTAGATGTTCAGTATCTATTTAGAAAACAATGACAGTATTTAAAAAGGAACCGTTTGTGGTTGTCTTTGTATTTGATCATGTTACCACAACAATTTTTTTGTTTTTGTTTTTTTTATTGCAGAAATCAATGTGTTTATGGTAAAAGCCAGTATGAAAGCAGTCCTAATTGAGCATTTATGTTTCACCACCACCCTGTGGTGAACACCAATATACAATGCATTCAGAAAGTATTCAGACCCCTTTTTTTAAACATTTTGTTACATTACAGCCTTATTCTAAAATGGATGAAAATACATACACAATAAAACTACACAATAAAACCCTCAAACTACATACACAATACCCCATAATGTCAAAGGAAAAACGTGTTAAGAAATTGTTGCAAATGTATGTTCAAAAATCCCCCCGGAAATATCACATTTACACAACTATTCAGACCCAACAAGCTTGGCAGACATGTACTGTCTGGTAACACTGTTGACGTCTTATGGGTATCACGGTTGACGTCTTATGGGTAACACTGTTGACGTCTTATGGGTAACACTGTGGACTTCAGGAAACAGCAGAGGGAACACCCCCCTATCCACATCGATGGAACAGTAGTGGAGAGGGTAGCAAGTTTTAAGTTCCTCGGCATACACATCACAGACAAACTGAATCGGTCCACCCTCACAGACAGCATCGTGAAGAAGGCGCAGCAGCGCCTCTTCAACCTCAGGAGGCTGAAGAAATTCGGCTTGTCACCAAAAGCACTCACAAACTTAACTTCTACAGATGCACAATCGAGAGCATCCTGGCGGGCTGTATCACCGCCTGGTATGGCAACTGCACCGCCCTCAACCGTAAGGCTCTCCAGAGGGTAGTGAGGTCTGCACAACACATCACCGGGGGCAAACTACCTGCCCTCCAGGACACCTTACACCACCCGATGTCACAGGAAGGCCATAAAGATCATCAAGGACATCAACCACCCGAGCCACTGCCTGTTCACCCCGCTATCATCCAGAAGGCGAGGTCAGTACAGGTGCATCAAAGCTGGGACCGAGAGACTGAAAAACAGCTTCTATCTCAAGGCCATCAGACTGCTAAACAGCCACCACTAACACTGAGTGGCTGCTGCCAACACACTGACACTGACTCAACTCCAGCCACTTTAATAATGGGAATTGATGGGAAATGATGTAAATATATCACTAGCCACTTTAAACAATGCTACCTTATATAATGTTACTTACCCTACATTATTCATCTCATATGCATACGTATATACTGTACTCTATATCATCGACTGTATTCTTATGTAATACATGTATCACTAGCCACTTTAACTATGCCACTTTGTTTACATACTCATCTCATATGTATATACTGTACTCGATACCTTCTACTGTATCTTGCCTATTCTGCTCTGTACCATCACTCATTCATATATCCTTATGTACATATTCTTTATCCCCTTACACTGTGTACAAGACAGTAGTTTTGGAATTGTTAGTTAGATTACTTGTTATTACTGCATTGTCGGAACTAGAAGCACAAGCACTTCGCTACACTCGCATTAACATCTGCTAACCATGTGTATGTGACAAATAAAATTTGATTTGATTTGATTTGGTTGGATGGCGAGTGTCGATACACAGCTATTTTCAGGTCTCTCGAGATATTTCATCCGGTTCAAATCCAGGCAACTCAAGGACATTCAGAGACTTGTTCCAAAGCCACTCCTGTGTTGTCTTGGCTGTATGCTTAGGGTCATTGTCCTGTTGGAAGGTAAACCCTGGCCCCAGTCTGAGGTCCTGAGCGGTCTGGAGCAGGTTTTCATCAAGGATCTTTCTGTACTTTGCTCTGTTCATCTTTACCTCGATCCTGACTAGTCTCCCAGTTTCTGCCACTGAAGAACATCTCCACAGCATGATGCTGCCACCACCATGCTTCACCGTAGCATTGGTGCAGGTTTCCTCCAGATGTGATGCTTGGCAATTCAGGTCAGAGTTGAATCTTGTTTCTCATGTTCTGAGGGTCTTTTAGGTGCCTTTTGGCAAACTAAGCGGGCTGTCATGTACCTTTTACTGAGAAGTGGCTTCTGTCTGGCCACTCTACCATAAAGCCCTGATGGGTGGAGTGCAGCAGAGATGGTTGTCCTTATGGAATATTTTCCCATCTCCACACAGAGGAACTCTGGCCGGAATAAATTGTTTTCCGAATCCTCTGCTCTCTGCGCCTGAATCCACACCCATCACTCTTCTAAGCCTGACACAGGCGGAAATTGAGATAAAAGGACCCTAGCCTGAAGAAGTTGGGCATGCTTGTTATCTGAGAAATGGATTTCAAATTGGTCGGTATTTTACGGAAAAAGCTGACACTAAAAGAAAATCTAACTAATTAATTAACTAACTCATTTTTTCCAACATCCTCTGAAGAAGGTTCTTGAAACTCATACCAAACAAACAGACCAAGAAAAAAGATGGTCGATATTGGATACAGTACCATAAAGGTTGAGGGCACTGAGCTTGGATGGTGGGATGTTGGCTAGAAAGCCCCCCATTCCATGGAAGATGAAAGCACAGCAGTTTGCCAGCAGCTGCTCCACCTCCGAGACTGACACACACATTTCATTGTTAGTGGAGCAGAGTCCAGCAGGCAATGCAAATACATCACGTGAAAAGCATCAGCCATGAGATTGGTATGCATATGTGACCCTACCGGAGCACTTGTGTCAGTACTGCTAATGAGTGTGTTGAGTGAAGGTGACTCTTGACCTGGGGGTGTGTTCCCTCCACATGAAGCCCTCCCACAGTGGGGTGAACTTCTGGCTGTATGCCTCCAGAGTCCTCTTCATCCTCCCTGTCTGCCTTCTGACACACGCACATACACACAGAATGAACAGAACATATACAGGTTTTGGATCTTGTGAAAAAAAAAATATTTGAATTGTATGAGGTACATAATTGTAGGACCACCTAATGTAGAAGCTGGATTGCAGAATCTAAATCTAAGCTGTACCTAAATATTGCACAAATTTGTTTTATTGTGAAGTGCGATTGGGGACCTGAGAGCAGAGAGGAAGACATGTCGAGGCAAACAGACAATTGACAAATTAAATCATTGCAAAATGTTCCTGCTGAGACTGAGAAGGACTATTAGCTCTAAACACAGATATCCATAAACACAAACATCCATAGAAGATGTTTGGGGTAGGTGCTGCGATTATGCTGTGCTGTATCAATTCTCGAATACAGGACTAGTAAAGTCCCAGTGCACTACTTTTGTGAGAAAAAAAGTGTATACTTTTAATATATACTTTTTAGTTAAGATTTTTTAGGGGGTGCCGAAGCACCCCTACTTCCCACAGCTATGCAGGTTCCCCATTACTACACCCACACTTAGGGACACCAACATAAATGTCAGGTTAAAAACTCGGATCCTTACAATCACTTCTATTGGCACATTTTCATGCTTATTAAAACCTCTAGAGTCTATGTCAGGGTGAGGGGGAGGGTTCTACTACGCTAGCATATGGAATTGTTTTAAGATAGTCATACCAAGGATCATTTAGCTATTTGATTAAACATTTTAGGACCACTTTAGGCATATATACAGTATATATAAATAAATAAAAGATTTACAAATAATTGAATGAAACTTTGAATGTGGCCTTACTAAGTCTATAGAAACACATTGAGTAACATTCATACATGAAAAAAAAACAGCTAATAAAAAAATTATCAAAAGGAAGTTTGTTTTGAAATGTCTGTCCTATATCTTAGAGATAAAAGAAAGATCAGGAAACTCAATTGTTTTTGACACATTTAACCTTCGGCATTTTTACTGGTACAGGGCTACCTTCAGGCAAGTCTTGTGGCTTGTGGGCGTCCAGAGCAAAACCAACATGTACGTGTCCTGAGAGACTCACCTTTCCAAAGAGGGGTCATAATAGTTTTGTAGGCTAGCGTTTTCCAAACTCGGTCCTGGGGACCTCAAGTGGTGCACGTTTTGGATTTTGCCCAGGCACTACACAGCTGATTCTAACCTGATTCAGTTTATTAACTAGCTAATTATTAGAATCGGGTGTGCTAGATTAGGGTTGGAACGAAAACCTACAGGACGGTAGCTCTTCAAGCGACAGGGTTGGAGAGCCCTACGACAGACAGAAGTTGGCAGATCGGCGCTACCGACTTCAGACGAATCCCGTGGCGCTTGTGGGGATCTGTAGAGCAAAACCACTACCACCATGTATGTGTTTTTGAGTCTCACCTTTCCATAGAGGGGTCATAGTTTAGGCCAAACCATTCAGACACTACAGATCTTTTCGTGAGATCTTTTCATCTCATTGTCTTGACAAACACCTCTGTAGCTCTAGCTTAAACATACACATTTTGGGGGGGGATTTTTCTTAATTAAGGAAGGTTTTAAACCAAAGATGAAATCAATAAATGGGAGTAGAAACCAGTGTTATCTTAAATCAGTTACTTTTAGGGGCATATTCTACACCAAATTGGAGGTGCCTCTTCATGGGCTTGTATTCTTGGATGTTTCAGCCAGGAGTGTCTTGCCCTTAGGTGTCTACTTCAACAAAACTCAGCATAGCTCAGCTCACAAAGGTATCAGTAGAGATCAGGGCCTATATTCATAAAGTGTCTAAGAGTAGGAGTGCGGCTCTAGGATCATCCTTCCCCCCTGTCCATATAATTGTATGAGTTATTATATAAAAGGGATATCTGATCCAAGACACTTTATGAATATTGGCCCAGGCTGTCAGAACAACACAGTTTATCATCTGGGGCCTTATCCTAATCAACGATTCTCTTGGGAAATTTGCAAAATCATAAACACAGACAGTAATAATGACAAATAAAATATGACACCACTGCAGTACTAACACAACATACCTCAGACTTAGTAAGCCATTAGTCTGTCTCCGCATCCCAAATAGCATCCTATTCCCTATGTAGTGCACTACTTTGACTGTGGCCACTGGTTAAAAGTAGTGCACTACATGTAGGGAATAGACTGCCATTTGGGACACGTACTATGTGTCAGAGACTTGTTGTTTACCATCTACTATTCCACTGGAATGTCCAAAACTTAAGAAAACCAAATAGAAAACAGCGTTATCATTCAACTCCAAAGACTCCGGCATTCAAAGGCATTCGGCTATTCGTTCAGAGCACGGAACATAACTCTAACGAAAGTTATGACGGGGCATATTTGTAAAGGATGAACCTAAAATGAACCTCACAGTATGTCAGATGACTGATTAACATGATATAGGCCTATTCAATTTTTGATGTAGGTTTAATGTAACAAGTGTTCACATGTAAAAAAAAATATGTAATGTTCTGAATCTGTCCCCTGTAGATGAAATAGTTATTATAGGCACTGGAGAGCAAGCTGTCAATGAATGTTAATCACCCATTGAACTGTTCCAGCAGATCACAGAGTCTGGAGCTGACAGTGCACCACCTGTGGTCTAACACTGTGTCACACTTTGGCAGATCCATTGACCAACACCTCCACAATTGATTTTGACTAGGGGCCTTGTCTAATAAACATTGCTTACAACAGTTGTCACACAAACATCTGTACAAGGTTGAAGTGTTATACATGTAAGAGTAAATCGAAAAACACACTTGACTAACACATTGACAAAAAAATATATATTTTTTGCTGAACTTATGTTATGAAAAGATTGAAAAGGTACACTATTTTCTTCTAATTTGCATTATGTGAAATTAATACCGGTGTCTGAAAATAGCACAACGAGGTAAAAAAATGTGATCGTTTTTGGGGGGTTGATTCATCATGTTCATGTTGTAGGCCTTTGGTACTTTGGAGGCAAAACGACGACTCCACCCTTTACTCAGTGGCTACTGTTTTTTCCACCAAATCGTCCTGAAATAAATGATCACACACACCAAACAAGCCTTTCAAACACTTCACAGGCATGGCTCGCAGCCAAAACAAAAGAAGTTGTGTGTGGATGACACTGGGGCGTATTTTATCTGATTGACAGTGGAAGTCAGGCTGACTTCAGCCCTACATATTGCCCTGGGCCTCACAATACCACATACAGGCGGGGCTTTGGCACTTCTAACCCAACACAGTAGTGGGAATGTTCAGACTATGTTGCCTAGTCTGAATTACAGCTGTTACTTATTACAGCTTTTACTTACTCCATAAGTGAGTGACGACCCTCCCACTGTCTGCCGTATTCTTTCTTTGTTCTTGTTTCCTTATTAGGATGCCGGTGGGTGGAGTTGGGAGGGTCGTCAGCTACATGGGAAACACCTGGGCTAGGTGTGTCCCAGGATAAATAGACCTCTTCCACATTCATGGGAGAGACTCTCTCCATGCAGACACTTTTCTAGATTTTGTTGTGTTTCTTGGTGGCCTTTTGGTTGTTTGCTTTGGCACCGTTCAACACCCTGCATTATCACATTCATGCATGCAAAACACTCACTTACACTACTGATTACTGATTACACACACCATTGTATATTGTACTTAGTTTCCTTTATTTAATAAATATATGTTTTGTTACTCCTTATCTCCACGTTGTCTCCCTTTTGTTACGGGTTTTGAGCCGGTTTGTGACACAAGCCAACCCCACTCAATTAACAAGCCAGCAGGAACCAGATATTATAGATAGCATCATGACAGAGATGTTCAGAACTGATATACAGTAGAGGAAGGAAGGATGAGCTGCACTTCCTGCACTCACACTAGTGCCTGAAGAGATTCTTGGCCACGACTAACTGTGCTTGTACCTTAGAAGCATGAACATGAATCAACAGCTCTTCTCTTTTTCCTTCCGTCTGGCCTCACACCCTGGCCTAAATTCATTGACCTTCCTTCATAGCCCATCTAGGGACTACGGAAGAGCCCTTTTACTAACTCCAGAACAAGGACATTGATGTAAACAATTAAATGTTAATGTCCACGGTCCCTGTCAAATAAATTCCAGTAGTAGTTTGAATGCTGCCAAGAATACATATGAAGGTCATTCCACCTATAGAGTGCCTTTGGGGTAGTGCAATTTGGAAAAAAATAAATGTTTCACCTAATTCAAACCGTTGGTCATAAAGAGCACATGTTCAACTTCATACAAAACATGTTTTCCCATCTCCAGAGGTTAAATTAAGAATTAAGTGTCAATTACTTAACAGGTTGAAGATTTAATCTTAAGCCAGGCATACAGTAACTCCCCTTGTAAGAGGAAGCTTGTTGTGTGCAGGTAGGGGCAATAGAATGCAATTGTTAAAACATACAGGGAACAGAGTGCTAAATAAATAAACAATCTTCAGAAATGACTTTGTCAAAGTAACTAGGGTTTTACAATGATGGTGGGTGAAAAGGTGGGTAAATGTTTTGGTTAAGGGGGTTAAAAACCTAGAAGTCAGAAACACATCAAGTCTTTTCACTTCAACTCTTTATTAATATAAAACAAATCTGATTTATTGAATTTCTCATGTAGTATATAGGGCACTTCATTTACATAATAGAACAGACTTAATATTGGTGCACAATTTCCTCTTAATATATCAAGGGACGTAAAAGCCATTCTATTCATGGAATGACCCATGACCAGATTATTTGTCCTCAGAGTGCCAGATGGCAATCTTTTTCAACCTTGTCCGGAACAGCGCCAGCATGCTACGGAATCCAAGCTTGACGTGCAAAATAGGTAACGCATTGGATGCTCTTCCTACGACTTTATCCAGTGAAGTTTATTAAGTTGCATCCTCTCATGCCCTTCCTTCACAGGCACTGCACGATATAACACATGTCGTACCGCTGCTTGATGCTTTGCCTCAGTATGGTAATAAAGACACAGGGCGGTTCCAATTGAGTACTCGTGTGTCAGTCTCTCGCTCTCTCATTTGATCCCTCTTTCCATCTCTAAAAAAAAAACAGAATGGAGCTAAGCACAGGCAAAATCTTAGAGGAAAACCTGGTTCATTCGGATTTGCAGACAATGAGAGATGAATTCCCCTTTAATTTTAAGCAGGACAATAACCTAAAACACAAGGCCAAATCTACACTGGAGTTGCTTACTGAGAAGACAGTGAATGTTGCTAAGTGGCAGAGTTACAGTTTTGACTTGAATCTACTTGGAAATCTAGACCTGAAAATGGTTGTCTAGCAATGATCAACAACCAATTTGACATAGTTTGAAGAATTTTGAAAATAATAAAATGGCCAACTATTAGACAATCCAAAGCTCTTAGAGACTTACCCAGAAAGAGTCAGCTTTGGTCACTGCCAAAGGTGTTTCTACAAAATATTGACTTAGGGGTGTGAATAATTATGTAAATGTAATATTTCTGTATTCAGACCCCTTGACTTTTTCCACATTTTGTTACGTTACAGCCTTCTCCTGAAATTGATTAAAATAGTTTTTTTTTCATCAATCTACTTACAATACCCCATAGTGGTGAAGCAAAAACAGGTTTTTATAAAATCACATTTACATATGTATTCAGACCTTTTACTTAGTACTTTGTTGATTATTCTTGGTTATGACACTACAAGCTTGGCCCACCTGTATTTGGGGAGTTTCTCCCATTCTTCTCTGCAGATCCTCTTTAACTCTGTCAGTTTGGATGAGGAGTATCGTTGGACAGCTATATTCAAGCCTCTCCAGAGATGTTCGATCGAGTTCAAGTCCGGGCTTAGGTGGGGCCGCTCAAGGACATTGAGACTTGTCCCGAAGCCACTCCTGCGTTGTTTTGGGTGTGTGCTTAGGGTAATATTCCCATTGGAAGTTGAACCTTGGCCACAGTCTGAGGTCCTGAGCACTCTGGAGCAGGTTTGTATCAAGGAAGATCTCTGTACTTTGCTCCATTCATCTTTCCCTTGATCCTGACTAGTCTCCCAGTCCCTGTCACTGAAAAACATCCCCACGTCCTCCAGACTTGACGCTTGGCATTCAGGCCAAATAGTTCAATCTTGGTGTCATCAGACCAGAGAATCTTGTTTCTCATGGTCTGAGAGTCCTTTAGGTGCCTTTTGGCAAACTCCCAGTGGGCTGTCGTGTCTTTTACTGAGGAGTGGCTTCCGTCTGGCCACTCTACCATAAAGGCCTGATTGGTGGAGTGCTGCAGAGATGGTTGTCCTTCTGGACTCAGTTTGGCCAGGTGGCCAGCTCTAGGAAGAGTCTTGGTGGTTCCAAACTTCTTCCATTTAAGAAGAATGGAGGCCACTGTGTTCTTGGGGACCTTTAATGCTGCAGATTTTTTTTTGCACCCTTCCCAGATCTGTGCCTCGACACAACGCTGTCTCAATGCTCTACAGACAATTCCTTCGACCTCATGGCTTGGGTTTTGCTCAGACATGCACTATCAACTGTGGGACCTTATAAAGACAGGTGTGTGCCTTCCCAAATCATGTCAGGTCAATTGAATTGACCACAAGTGGACTCTAATCAAGTTGTAGAAACACCTCAAGGATGATGCACCTGAGCTCATTTTCAAAACATATTTAAATAAGATATTTCAGTTTTTTATTTTGAATACATTTGCAAACATTTCTAAAAACCTGTTTTCACTTTGTCATCATGGGCTATTGTGTGTAGACTGATTGAATTTAAAAAAAAAATCAAATTTAGAATAAGGCTGTAACGTAACAATGTGGAAAAAGGGGTCTGTAAACTTTCCGAATGTGCTGTATTTGCAAAAATGTCTAAAAACATGTTTTCACTTTGTCATTATCGGGTATTGTGTGTAGATGGTTGAGGAACATTTTTATTTAATCGATTTTGAATTCAGGCTGTAACACATCAAAATGTGAAATAAGTCAGGGGGTATGAATACTTTCTGAAGGCACTATAAATATTCTCTATCCATATTTCTCTCTCTCTCCCTCTCTCCTTTTCCCTCTCTTTCTCCTGTAGTGGTGGGCACCTGGCCCTGGAGAGGCCCCTGGTGACAGCCCTGCTGCTCACTCTGAGTGGTGTGTTGTGTTCTTATTAACCAGTGGTACAGCAGCTCCGAGAGGAACATACTGTACAGTTGAAGTCAGAAGTTTCATACACCTTAGCCAAATACATTTATACTGTTTTTCACAATTCCTGACATTTAATCCTAGTAAATATTCTGTCTGTAAAAAATTGTTGAAAAAATGACTTGTGTCATGCACAAAGTAGATGTCCTAACCTGTCACAACTCGGCCCCTCTCCTTGTTCGTGCGGCGTTCGACGTCACCTGCCTTCTAGCCATCGCCGATCCACTTTTCATTTGTTTTGTCTTTGTCTTACACACCTGGTTTCAATCCCCCAATTACTTGTTCATTATTTAACCCTCTGTTCCCCCATGTTTGTTTGTGAGTAATTGTACGTAATACGGTTCGTTATGTGGGCTCGCTTTATTGTATATTATTGGTCTATTTCTGAGTAAATTAAGTTTATTTACTCATATCTGCTGTCCTGCGCCTGACACCTCTACACAAGCTACACACAGACCTCATTACATAACCGGCTTGCCAAAACCATAGTTTGTTAACAAGACATTTGTGGAGTGGTTGAAAAAGAGTTTTAATTAAAGAGGCTGCGAATTTTTGCAGCTTTTTGTTAAAAATCGCGCAACATTTCAACGTCCTGCTACTCATGCCAGGAATACAGTATATGGATATGATTAGTATGTGTGGATAGAAAACCCTCTGAAGTTTATAAAACTGGTTAAATCATGTCTGTGACTATAACAGAACGCGTTTAGCAGGAAAAATCCCAAGGAAAACTGTTCACAAAAAAAACAAAATAATATCCCTCCGCCAGTCTCTGTATTGTATTGAAAATAGATAGGGCCCTGTTTACAATGCCTACAGCTTCCACACGATGTCGCCAGTACTGTCAATTGATTTTAAATTAATCCTTGGTAACATGAGGAATAGGCGCTTCCTGTCGTCGACCACACCACAGGAAGTAATGAAAGAGAGAATGTGGACCATGATTTCAAAACGTGCTGCTATTGAATACAGATCGCCCCATGATCAATTTGATCGATTATTAACGTTTACTAATACCTAAAGTTGGATTACAAAAGTAGCTTGAAGTGTTTTGTCAAAGTTTATAGGTAACTTTTTTAATTTTAAAAAATGACGGTGCGTTTTGGAACGGTGCTTTTCCATGGATCAGACGGCCTTCATAAATTGACATTTTGGGTATACATAGACGGATTTAATCGAAAAAAAGACCCAATTGTGATGTTTATGGGACATATAGGAGTGCCAGCAAAGAAGCTCGTCAAAGGTAATGAACGTTTTATATTTTATTTCTGCGTTTTGTGTAGCGCCGGCTACGCTAATTATTCTGTTTACGTCCCCTTTGTGTATTTCGGGGGTGCATGCTATCAGATAATAGCTTCTCATGCTTTCGCCGAAAAGCATTTTAAAAATCTGACATGTTGGCTAGATTCACAACGAGTGTAGCTTTAATTGAGTACCCTGCATGTGTGTTTTAATGAAAGTTTGAGTTGAGTTGTATCGAGTACTATTAGTTGTCACTCTGAAATTTCCGCTGATGTCCGCTGATGTTGATCCCTGTACAGGGACAGCAGCCGTAACAGGTTTTAATGACTCCAACCTAACCCTAAGTGTACGTAAACTTCTGACTTCAACTACACATAATATGGACTACATCATAGAGAGTGAGTTCAATACACCGGTGCTATTATAATAAAATAAGATCACATTACTGTATGTAAATTAAAAACAGTTTTATATACCTAAACGTGGTCATGACAGCTTTAATTTAAGGTGTGATATGAAGTCTATAAATAGCCCTAATATGTGTTGTGTGTACTATGTGTGTTTTCATGTGTTGTAGATTTGCTGAGGGTGTGTCTGACCTCTGGCCAGACAGTCACTGAGGAAGGGATAAATCCGGAGCACAGAGAGACGCAAACACTGAAGGATAAATTTGTAGATTATATACATTCACTGTAACTCTGGGGCTGGGCCTTATTCAATCATATCTCGCAAGCATTCTGTTAGGTCAGTGAAGAAACATGTCGAAATATACTTTGCAGAATGAGTACTTTTTTGCATTTCAAAATGTCATGGGATGCATTTGTTCCATTATTTACATTTTTGTTGATGGCACTATGCTGGAATAATGACATTAATAGAGTGATCCTTTATGTGCATGTATTCAGACCTCAATCAGTCTTGCTACCAAGCTAATTTTGCTTTTGACTTTTCCCATTCATGACACATTTCTTAGAATTTAAATGTTCCTAAAAATAAATACTGCCCCTCTGTCAAGTATTATGATTTGAAAGACAGAGTATGTGTGCTCTCTCGATCTCGCTCTCACTTTTACAGATACAGTGTGTCATGATGATTAATCAAATAGAGATGGGAATGCACATGATGCTCAACCAAGAGTGATCCCTTCACCATCAGCCTTCAATTGTGTCATCTACGGACTAACTAACCTAGTTGTGACATGATACAATTCAGTCCCTCGTAATATGCATTATCAAATTTAACAAGACCCACCCCCTAAAAAAAATGACAAGAAAACAGCATAAGGTCATCTAATAAAAGTTATTCTTAAGGCTGTAAGATTACAAGCAGATCCAAAAATATATTGCCCAAAAGTAACTCGACATTTTTGTAAGAGACAGTTCACCGTTCATTGCTTGGCTTCCGTGAGATGTTGTTCTCCTCCACTTGTTTCACCATCTGTTTCATTGCAGCCAGCAGAAATAAGCCATCTAATGCGCCTGGCACCAGTGGTGAGACAGGGATGGTAACAGAGAGAACTCTCCAAGGCATCATTGTACACTCCCCTCGGCCCCTAGGAAAGAATGTTTGGGCCCCGGTTTATGGAGCTCTGCCATTCTTTGGAATTATACTTTTATCAAAGCCAATAATATAATCAAACACTATGAAAACATATGGATGTACAGTACATATTATGTAGGACCACATGGTTTGATTGTAAGAGGACTAGATATAAAGTAGGCCACAGGACAGCACCTGGGGCTGTATGCAGTGTAGTGAGGGCCAAAGGCAGGTATTTATGCTCTACACCCACTTTTATAAGTGGACATTGCGTATACTCCTTAATCCACACTGATGCGTATAAAAGCAGTGTACTGGAGGTACACGCTGTATCAATTATGTAGTAATATCGAGAAATCATGCACAAAGTAGCCTATACAATCACAAAGCACGTGAAATACATACACACGCCAGCCACAAACACGTTACGTAACCACGACCAACACTGACATAATTGGTTGGTAACGTCCTGACATTACCTTCCCACAACGTTGTGGCAACATAATCTGAAGGTAATATCATAGCCACTGCATTTGGTCATCTTCCAAATATGGTAGTGAGAGGAAGCCCAGTGGACGGCAGTGGGAGAAGATTGAGCTAGATGGATTTTGGCCGACATCCTTTAAATTTTCTCATTAAGGAAATGGTTGATTTCCATAACTAGAATCAATAACAAACAGAGTGCACTAAGTTTTGTAGACCTGACTTACCTAATTGTTTATAGAGATTACTTTGTTTAGGACAAGTGCACTAGATAGTGGGCGTTTTCCTAATGAACGTTATGCATATTCACTAAAGCACAAATGGTCTTCATCCTCTTCTTGGCGGTAGCTAGCATGTTCCAAGTAGATCTCTAGCTGACTAGCCAATTCACAAAAAACGCACTTGGTATAAATAGCCAGAAATAGATTTCTTTGCAAGTTTTCCCACTACTAGTACTCCTTCTGTGACTCAATTTTTTTCACGATTAGAAACATACGTCATCAATTAAATACCTTGTTTATTGTAAAATGGAAGGGAGGAAAATCATTTTCCAGTTTCCAACAGACATTGAAAGGTATGTAATAAATAATGAAAAAATGCATTTGGAGTAATTATTGCATGGTGAGGCACATGTTGTTGGCTGTGTAATCAGTAGTGTGCTGTATCCATGACCACCCATCGAATCAATCACCAAAGCAATGATCACTGATCGATAAAACATGCTAGCTACCAGTAATGAAACAAATCTATAGCTAGGTTTAACACAACTAGCACGAGGCAGCAGGCAGCTAGCTAATGTTAGTTTACCAATCTGCCCGGCAGATTGTTTGACCCATCGCGGGTTATCTGTATTTCCGTACCCCCTTATTGTTCTCTTTTGCCTGACCTTCGGCTAGCTAGGTGCCTGAGAGCTGTGACTGCGCCAAGGGCTAAAATATTGTGTGTTGTCTCTTCGTGTGCAGGCCAAATAAAAATAATCCAACCAGCAGACCTACAGTTGTGGCAGGGTCCTAATTAAAAGTGCACAACGCAGAACGAACCACGCTACACATGCATCCCCTACACAGGATAATGGTGCAGAAAAGAAAGACCTACACCATGTGCAGCATTAGAGCAGAGCCTCAACACATCTACCAGGTTTAAGAGGGCAGCAACTGAACATGTTTCATAGGACAAAGTGTGGGTCTTTATTCTAATGTTTCATAGGACAGGATAAAGTCTGGGTCTTTACTATATAATATGTTATCCGTTATCGGGGGTGTTGCTAATCAGGCAATGGTTGTTAATTAAGGTGGTGTCTCACAGAGAGGAGTGTCCGTTTTGATTGAAGAGAAGGAGTGTGACATAGACCCCCAGAAGTCTGCAGACTACAGGGTTACACTACTATCTATAGCAGGACACGATCCGTAAGAATGTAAGGTCCTCATTTGGGTACTGGTCACAGGAGTAGCAAGAAAGGCTGCCTTTCGTATGACTTCTGGAGTCTACGTTACACACCCCTCTTACACATACAGAGAGAAAAACGACGGGCTGCAGTTTAAATTAACTTTAGAGTGCTATTTTAAAAAATCAGGGTGAATAACAGGGATAGAGGACATAACCATAAACGATTGTCTACAAACGACAATATACTACCACAGATGTTATAGCAACCCCTACACTACTAAATTAACTATAAAACAGGAGACCTTAGGGATAGACCAACATCCAGTGGAATTCAATAAAATGTGATTAAAATATTCTCTGGTATAGGTGTCCCACCAGCGTCATCGATTTGAGTAATCCACTCGTTCAACATGCAGAGAAAGGAATCCAAAAAGCTACCACTAAACTTTGTTAAAACAAGTCAAAATATGTTTCTATCCAATCCTCAGGTACCCTAAAATGTCATTAAACTATAATATTTCATACAGAAAGAAGTATGTTCAATAGAAAAGTAAAATAAACAAGGATTTAGGACCACGCGGACACCACAGAGCATGTGAACAGAGGCCGCGTTTGTCTGTGCGTTGTGCTTTTTCTCAGAGTTGTCAAAGCAAGCAAAGCAGAAACTGGGTACTCTTAATTTGACTGATGTAGCTGGCAAGGTAACTGCTGTTTGACTGAACAGAAGAAAAAACATTTTTTCCCAGTGCTGAGCTAGTAGTGTAACTGACATGTAACGTTAGCTAATGTTTCATCCCCTCTCGACTGAAGTTCTGTCTGAAGTGAATGGCTAGCTACCACAACCAGTTCAGCTCTAGCCTCTAGCTATCTGTCTGGTAGCAGTATCTAACAGCTGTTGTGTGTATGGAAATGTGTTGTAGCCTTTTGTTTTGTCCCGTTTCAACAGAAGTAAATTAACTTGGCTTGTTTTTGCCAGTTGATGCACCATTAGAGCTAGCCAGAAGTTGGCTAACGCTAGGTAATATTTTTGCTTCAATCACAGTCAGTCAGTATAGCAATGCAACATTATTGGTCTGTCAGTTTCCCTACCTAATTCTCTACTTTTCACACTGATACAGTATATACAGCTCTACAGGCCTCACTGTCATGGTGCACAGTCAGTACACAACACAATGTTTATTATGTCTTAACAAGATCAGATGGTGACAGGTGTCACAGCATGGTCAGACAGCCAGGGAAGACCAGTCGACGGAGCTCAGGTGAATGTTGCAGTATATTATAACAATCAGTGAATAGATAAAGTTCCATCTTGAGTTGATGGGTAGACTACAGTATGGGATCTGGGAATAATGGTAATTTAAATTATTGAACCATTGATTATATTCTTGGATAATATGATATATAAATGTACACCAAGGTAATTCGTTGTCATGCCTCATCTAGGCTGTATCCCAACCGGTCGTGATTTGGAGTCCCATAGGGCGGCGCGCAATTGGCCCAGCCTCGTCCGGGTTTGGCCAGTGTAAGCCATCGTTGTAAATAAGAATTTGGTCTCAACTGACTTAAAACAACCACAACATCTAAGCAGGATCAGATGTTGACAGGGGTCTCAGCAGGGTCAGGCAACCAGGTAAGACCAGTCTGTGACGGCACTGAGCTGAACTTTTACAGATACAACCCTTTATTCTCTCTGTGCAGCAAACACCGGACAAGACAGAAGCTTCAAAGATTGAAACTATTTTAAGGCCGTCTGACAAAACCTCAAGTTGATTTCCAAAGTGTATCAAGGCTTTTGACAGGCTTTTCCTGATGACACAAAACATGTAAAACAAAAAATGTGTGGAAAACCTGGGAGACGATGATGATGAATGCCCAGTAATATTCATAGAATCTCAGACATAAATTGCTGCAATTTAAGACCCTCCATAGAATGTACTATAAGCCAGTGAAACTGAATATCGTGCACTCAGAAATGTAATTACTCTGCTGGAGGTGTAAAACACTAAAGGGGACATATTTCAATATGTTATGCTCTTGTGAAGGCTGGCTGATTTCTAGGAAAGAATATGTTCTCTTATCTCACCATGTCTACAGATTCTCCCTTCTCCCGGTTTTTGTTTGCTTGGAAATGTTGATACTGGAGACTGTTATCAGAAGAAACTGTGCAACCTAGCATTTATAGCAGATAAGAAATGCATTGTCATCAATTGGAAGGTTTGTTATCCTCTCATAATGTCACAATGGATGGCAGGAATGTCAAATGATGTATCACTAGATTTGATGTATTACAAGATTAAGGGTATACTGTGCAACTTTCATAAGGTCTGGATGCCTTAAATAGAATACTGTACGACAAAAGGAGTCTGTATTGAAAACATGCCCACGTCAGGGAAGATACATGTTTAGGGAATCACTAGCTGCTGGGTTGCTCAGTCCTGGCCCTGAGTGTCTGCCGCACTGTTGGTTTTCACTCTGGCCTTGGCCTAACACACCTGAAACCAATAATTTATGTTTCAGTAAGATCCTAAAGTGGTGTAGGGTGTGTTGGGTTGGGGCTCTGAAAGGCGGTGGACCCCTAGGGGCAGGACAGGAGGATCCAGCCATATTGTGTGCGAGTAAATAGAGCTCTACAGTACTGTTAGGCCTATGTTATGAATTACAGTACTCTCCGTAATTATTGGGACAGTGAAGCATTTTTTCTTCTTTTGGTTCTGTACTCCAAAAGTTTTGATGTGAAATCAAACAATGACTCTGAGGTTAAAGTTCAGACTGTCAGCATTCATTTGAGGATATTTTCATCCATATTGGGTGAACCGTTAAGAAATTAAAGCACTTTTTGTACATAGTATCCCATTTTTATGGGACCAAAAGTATCGGGATGATTTGACTTAAGTCTTTGGTTCCACATTCATAGCACGCGATGACGACATCAAGCTTGTAACTCTACACATATGTTGGATGCATTTGCTCTTTCTTTTGTTTGTGTTTCAGTCTATTTGTGCCCAATAAAAATGAATGGTAAATAATGTATTGTCATTTGAGTCAATTTTATATTTGAAAATAAGAATGTAACATGTTTCTAAACACTTCTACATTAATGTGTATGCTACCATGATTACAGAGAAAGTTAGATGCACAAATATCATACCCCCAAGACATGCTAACCTCTCACCATTAAACTAATAGGGAAGCACATGATATTTGTGCGTTTATAATTTTATCACTCATCAATATTCACAATTAATTCAGGATTATCCATAATCATGGTAGCATCCACATTCACGTAGACGTGTTTAGAAACATATTCGAGTCTTATTTACAATAAAAATGACCTCAAAGGGGTCATATTATATTGGGTAGAAATGCAGGAAATTAGCTTTTCAAAAAGGACCCCCAGATCCCTACTAGGTTACCCCCCCCCCCTCCCCCCCCTTCTAAAACTAAAGTTGTGCCCCTGTGTTCAAGTGTCATGACCGATTGAACATTTTCTTCATTGAAAGTGAATGAAGCCAGGGTTAATTTTGTCAAAGATGTTTATAACTAACCTGCTCATCTGTGGTTTTGTATGTTAAGTCTGAGAGAAAATGACCGCCACAATAATTTTAATATGAATGTTTTACATTGACATTTTAGTCACTTAACAGACTTACAGGAGCGATTAAGGTTAAGTGTCTTGCTTGAAGGCACATCTACACATTTTTCACCTAGTTGGCTTTGGGATTCAAACCAGCGACCTTTTGGTTAGGATATCTGCCAACCTAATGGTTTTGATTGCACAAACATAGGCTCACATGATTTGCCTTTTTCTGTATACATATGAGACATATAACCTGTTATACAGTGCCTTGCGAAAGTATTTGGCCCCCTTGAACTTTGCGACCTTTTGCCACATTTCAGGCTTCAAACATAAAGATATAAAACTGTATTTTTTTGTGAAGAATCAACAACAAGTGGGACACAATCATGAAGTGGAACGACATTTATTGGATATTTCAAACTTTTTTAACAAATCAAAAACTGAAAAATTGGGCGTGCAAAATTATTAAGGACAAAGTCAAGTTATTGGAGTGGCCATCAGAAAGCCCTGACCTCAATCCTATAGAAAATCTGTGGGCAGAACTGAAAAGGCGTGTGCCAGCAAGGAGGCCTACAAACCTGACTCGGTTACCCCAGCTCTGTCAGGAGGAATGGGCCAACATTCACCCAACTTATTGTGGGAAGCTTGTGGAAGGCTATCCAAAACGTTTGACCCAAGTTAAACAATGTAAAGGCAATGCTACCAAATACTAATTGAGTGTATGTAAACTTCTGACCCACTGGGTATGTGATGAAAGAAATAAAATCTGAAATAAATAATTCTCTCTATTATTCTGACATTTCACATTCGTAAAATAAAGTGGTGATCCTAACTGACCTAAGACAGGGAATTCTTACTAGGATTAAATGTCAGGAATATTGAAACACTGAGTTTAAATGTACTTGGCTAAGGTGTATGTAAACTTCCTGGAATGGCCTAGTCAAAGACCAGACCTCAATTATGACTTAAAGATTGCTGTACACCAGCGGAACCCATCCAACTTGAAGGAGCTGGAGCAGTTTTGCCTTGAAGAATGGGCAAAAATCCCAGTGGCTAGATGTGCCAAGCTTAAAGAGACACACCCCAAGAGACTTGCAGCTGGAAAAGGTCTACGAAATATTAACTTTGGGGGGTGAATAGTTATGCATAATCAAGTTCAGTTTTTTGTCTTATTTCTTGTTTTGTTTCACCCCAAAAAATGTTTTCCATCTTCACAGTGGTAGGCATGTTGTGTAAATCAAATGATACAAACCCACCTTTAATTCCAGGTAGTAAGGCAACAAAATAGGGAAAATGGCAAGGGGGTGAATACTTTTGCAATCCACTGTATACATATGGTTCAAAGGATCCAATAAGTGGTAGGGTGGGGGCAGGAGAATAGATCCTAGATTTCAATGTTGAGAGTATGTAAGCGTTTGCGGTTAACTGACTGTGTCAGTTGTATGCGGCCGTGTTGATGGCAATGATTATAGGTTTGAGATGGGTAGAGGTGAAACCACTCAGAGTGGTGATCTGCTTTGATTTGGCTGCAGTGTTGAGTAGTGTGAAGACAGGCAGGTCAGATTGTGGAGATGATGAGATTGGAGAGGATGGGAGTGGTGGTAAGCTTTTGCTGGGTACCACCAATGTGGATGTGGAGGGTAATGAGAAGGTCGATGTGTGGTGAGAAGAAATTGGTAGATATTCAGGTCCCGCTGGGCCACAGGGAAGTCAGGTTCTTGATCCGGGCAAAAGGGCTTGATCTTTGGCAAAGAGAGTGGGATGCTAGTAGTAGGGGGAGTCAATTTTGTCACGTGCACCAGTCAGTTAAAGGGAATGGAAACACTAGGATTTAGAACACCAGGTAACGGTAACTGTAAATCTCCATATTGGCATTGTTGCCAATATGGAGAGAAAATGTTGGAACTCCCAAAAATGGCTGAATTTACTGAGAAGTAGTTTATTTACAGAAAATTAAATAATGTTAGTTAGGGAGTCAACAAATCTATTGAAGCCGTTCATGTTTGAGCCGATCGTTGCCCCAGATCAAATAGTTTGTTCTCATAGCAGTAACAACACAGACATGCCGCCTGAAACACCTCAGCTAGAGGTGTCGGTGTTGCCAAACACAGACTGGTGTTCGTGGGGATGCTGTCAGATTATATATTTTTTAACCTTTATTGGCAAGTCAGTTAAGAACAAATTATTATTTACAATGTGGGCCTATCACGGCCAAACCCGGACGACACTGGACAAGTTTGGGAGCCCTATGGGACTCCCAAACACGGCCGGTTGTGATACAGCCTGGAATCAAACCAGGGTCTGTAGTGATGCCTATAGCACTAAGGCAGCAGTGCCTTAGACCGCTGCACCACTCAAATTCCTGCTAGCTCGAGCTGGCATGTCCTTCCTCTTCAAGACATGGAGCCACTTTTTCAAAAGTTATGGGTTCTTGGGTAACCGATGGTAGTTAACCGAAGGATTTTTTTGAGGCCAGTTCATACTACCTGGCGCAATACAGTTCATGTTTGAATTACTACTTGTTGTTGCCATCTTCGTTGTCCGCATCTAATCTCACTCTCTTCGATTCACTCTCTGCGTGAAAACTCAATACCACAGACGATTTGCTGATTCCTGCTAGTGACGCACTGGTGTAAGTTGTTACTATGGCAATTTAAAATGGCGCTGACCATAGAGCAATAAACCTTGTCGACGAGATCAAAATACTAAATATAGAGATATTTTTATGTTTATTTTATTGATTTATTTATCCAGGTAAGTTGACTGAGAACACGTTCTCATTTGCAGCAACGACCTGGGGAATAGTTACAGGGGAGAGGAGGGGGATGAATGAGCCAATTGTAAACTGGGGATTATTAGGTGACCATGATGGTTCAAGGGCCAGATTGGGAATTTAACCAAGACACCGGGGTTAACACCCCTACTCTTGTTAAATGTTAAATGCTCTTTGCTTAGATTTACTTCCTAAAGTGTTTCAATTCCCCTTTAAGGAAGAGGTGGAGAGTATGTGATGTAGGAGAGAAGAAGTTGTGTGGAGTAGACTACGGTTTGAATTCACGTTGTGGATGACAGGGAGACATGAAAAAGGTTTGTTTGAGTGTTAAGTGGAGGAAACGGTGGAGCATGTGTTGATATTTTATGAACTGTATGATGTAAATATGGAGAGATTGTGTGAAAGGGTTAGAGAGGCTGGTTGGGGTTTGGTGGTGTAGTGGGGGGAGGAAAGTGGTGTTTAGGGCTCTATTTCACTTTCTTAGAGGAACAGGACTAATGCAGATAATTTTATGTAGGTCGGCCATGACTGGCCTCACACTCCAGTACAGTAGGTGGTGGTGTATGCACCTTAAAAGTGGGATGCGATCCGCGAACCCAATCCCAAAGAAGTAGAAGAGTGGACCAGGAGTAGACAGAAGGCAACACGTAGGCTTGGTGGATTCATTTTGATAGTTCTAAAAGGGCCAGTCCAGTATGGCATAACCAAATACCTGCAATTCTGGAGTGGCAAATAATGAATAGGAAACCTTAAATGCATAACAATGGCATGCCGTACTGAAAACGTAAGCAAAATATGTTGTATCGACCAAAATGGGTCTTTTCACTTTGATGTTGTAAATTTGTAACTATCTTACGTAACAAGTATGAAAGCGTACATCGTTAGTTTATCGTGACAATATAACTTTGTTTGGTTGGGAGCCTAGTTTCAGCAAAATACCATATGTCATGCTCACAAAGAGGGACATCGGTAGATGGTAGGGTAGATAGGAAAGACGTTTGAACTTAGTTATGATTTACTGGTTGATAACATAAGGCAACAATGGGTATGCAAACCAGGTATTGAAAAAGTTTGGTTCCTTGTCTTGGTGGAATCTTTGTGATGAGCATTTCATTCATCATGTGCTGTTTGAAAGCTTTACCAAAAAACCTTCCCAATTAAATTTTGACTGCAAAGTAGGCCTACCTAGCAGAATGATATTAAGATTTTTGTCAATTGGGAGGGCGTTTGTTTTGCACTCTGCCATCACATTTACACTGTAGACCACAGAAACACAGCTAGCCAAATGATCTCTAGCTAGGTGTTCAATTTAATTAAAGGGCAGCTACACATTCCCCTTAAATGTGGATTTTTCCCAGACCTCAAAAAAGTTCTCTGGGGATGTGGATTAAGTATTGTTGTGGATGTAGAACAACCAAATTGTGTTTTTCTTTAAAAGAAAATTGCGATTTTTTTGTTTGTTGTGAAAATCTACAAGAAAACTCATAAAAACATCCATTTTTCACACAGGGCTCATTTCCTTCGCCAGCGTCTGTTTGGGGAAAATTGTCTAATTTAGAGTACACCCACTTCTCCAGGCACCACTACACCACTGGCTGTATGTATGCAACAAACACTCAAACTGGACAGTTTAATCCCAATCTCTTCATTCAAAGACTCAGTCAGGGACACTCTTACTGACAGTTGTGGCTGCTTTGCGTGATGTATTGTCTCTACCTTCTTGCCCTTTATACTGTTGTCTGTGCCCAACAATGTTTGTACGCTGTTTTGTGCTGCTACCATGTTGTGTTGTGTTGCTACCATGCTATGTTGTCGTCTTAAGTCTCTCTTCATGTAGTGTTGTGTTGTCTTTCTTGTCATGATGTGTGTTTTGTCCTATATTTTTATTAAATTGTATTTTTAATCCCAGCCCCCATACCCGCAGGACGCCTTTTGGTAGGCCGTCATTCTAAATAAGAATTTGTATTAACTGACTTGCCTATTTTAAATTAAAAAATAAATATACAAAAAAATCAAGTGTCTGAGGGTAGGAATGCTGATCTAGGATCAGGTCCCCCCTGCTGTCTATGTGGTCTTATTCATTGTAATTTAAAAGGCTAATCTAGCTGGTCACACATATGTGCCATTTGACGATCCAGCAGATGCAACTGAAGTACCGTAGTTGTGTGTGTGTTGCTCTTGACATCTTTCACCCCCTCGATACATCATACACACCTTTGTTAGCAACTGTTGTTTATAGTACTATCTTCCTTGTTGTCTTTTGGTTGTGTGTTTACTCAAAATATACCATAATGGTCTACTCTTTAAAATGATTTTATTTTACCTCCTGTTCTCCTTAATTTCGTGATATCCAATTACAATTCTGTCTCATCGCTGCAACTCCCCAACGGGCTCGGGAGAGGAAAAAGTAGAGTCGTGCGTCCTCCTAACCTCCCTTAACACCCGCCAGCTTAACCTGGAAGCCAGCTGCACCAATGTGTCTGAGGAAACACCGTTCAATGCGATGAGCCAGGAGAGCTCAGGAAAAGGAAACCCAGGAGAGGTACTGGATTGGTTCAAACTGGATTTGCTTTAAAAACAATTTTATTCTCGGTACGGAATCCCATATTTGGAACATTGTCAGTCCTCCTCAGATCTCAAACCTCCCCTAGTCATGTCTTAACACTGAAGTAGTCTAGAGTAATCCCTCCTCCTCAACCTTCACCCCTCACCTAGTCAAGTCTCAACCCTGAACCAGTCAAGCGCCACCCCCAATGTTCCTAATATGAATTCTGTACCTTGGCATACATTGATGGCATGGGAGTTCACATCAGATGAGGGCTGCAGGCTGCTGTTGGACTTAATTTAATTCAAGTGCTTTTACACTTACATTAACTTCCCTTTGTGGAATCCCAATACAAGATGGGTGCCGACGGGTAACACTTTACAAGTTCCAACCCTAGTGAAAGGTTTTTAGAATTTTAGCTCATTTATTAAAAATAAAAACAGAAATACCTTATTTACATAAGTATTCAGACCCTTTGCTATGAGGCTCGAAATTGAGCTCAGGTGCATCCTGTTTCCATTAATCATCCTTGAGATGTTTGTACAACTTGATTTGGAGGCAACCTGTGGTCAATTCAGTTGATTGGACATGATTTGGAAAAGCACACACACACACCTGTCTATACACCTGTATATACAAGGTCCACAGTTGACTGTGCATATCAGAGCAAAACCCAAGACATGAGGTCGAAGTGAAATAATTGTCCGTAGAGCTCCGAGACAGGATTGGGTCGAGACACAGATCTGGGGAAGGGTACCAAATCATTTCTGCAGCATTGAAAGTCCCACAGAACACAGTGGTCTCGATCATTCTTAAATGGAAGAAGTTTGGAAACACCAAGACTCTTCCTAGAGCTGGCCACCTGGCTAAACTGAGCAATCGGGGGAGAATGGCCTTGTTCAGGGAGGTAACCAAAAACTGGATGGTCACTCTGACAGAGCTCCAGAGTTCCTCTGTGGAGATGGGAGAAACTTCCAGAAGGACAACCATCTCTGTAGCACTCCACCAATCAGGCCTTTATGGTAGAGTGGCCAGACGGAAGCCACTCCTCAGTAAAAGGCACGACAGCCCGCTTAAAGGACTCTGCCCATGAGAAACAAGAAGAACGGGAGAAAGTCCCCAAATACAGGTGTGCCAAGCTTGTAGCATCATACTCAAGAAGACTTGAGGCTATAATTGCTGCCAAATGTGTTCAACAATGTACTAAGTGTCTGAATACTTGTGTAAATGTGATATTTAAGTTTTTTTTACTTACACATTTTTGCTGGGAAACAAAAGGTTTTGCTTCGTCATTATGGGGTATTGTGTATAGGATGATGAGAATAAAAAAAATTAATTGAATCAATTTTAGAATATGGCTGTAGTTTAACAAAGTGGACAAAGTTCTGGTCTGAATATTCTCCCGAATTCACTGTAACTATGTGAGAATGCTGTTCAACACCATAGTCCCCTCCAAGCTCATCACCAAGCTAGGGGCCCGGGGACTGAACCCCTCCCTCTGCAACTGGATGCGGAACTTCCTGACGGGCTGCCCCCAGGTGGTGAGGGTAAGCAACAACACCTCCTCCACACCAACTCTCAGGGGTCCGTGCTTAGTCCCCTCTACTCCATGTTCACCCACAACTGCATGGCCACGCACGACTCCAACACCAAGTTTGCTGATGACACAACGGTGTTATGCCTGATCACTGATGGCAATGAGTCAGCCTACAGGAAGAAGTAGACTTAGCACTGTGGTGCCAAGACAACAAGGAGCTGATTATGGACTATAGGAGAAAGCCCCCATCCACATCGACTGGGATGTTGGAGAACTGATCGAGAGCTTAAAGTTCATCGCTAAGGACTTAACATGGTCCACACACCCACACAGTCGTGAAGAGGGCACGGCAGCGCCTCTTCCCCCTCAGGAGGCTGAAGATATTTGGTATTGGCTCTCGGATCCTCGGATCCTCAAAAGGTTCTACAGTTGCACCACCGAGAGCATCTTAACTGGCTGCATCACCATTTGGTATGTCAAATGCTCCTCCCTTGACCGCAAAGCGCTACAGAGGGTGGTGAGGACAGACGAGCACATCTATGGGGCCGAGCTCACTGACATCCAGAACCTCTATATCAGGCAGTGTCAGAGGAAGGCCCGAAAAAATTGCCAGACTCCAGCCACCCAAGCCATAGACTGTTCACTCTGCTACCATCCTGCAAACTGTACAGGAGCATCGGCTCTTGGACCAACAGGCAAACTATTTGAACTGACTATCTTGCACTGAGCCTACACACACTCACTAGACTATATATACACACACACCATACAAACACTCACTTACACACACTACATTGACACTCCCACACCAAACACACACACATTCACATACACTACATACGCTAACACACACACAGTCAAATCTGGGGAGGATGGCTCATAATAATGGCTGGAATGGAGTCAATGGAATAATAAACATGTGGTTTCCATGTGGTTGACACCATTCCGTTGACTCCATTCCAGTCATTACCATGAGCCGTCCTCCCGTCAGCAGCCTCTACTGATAAATACACATTACAGACATGCACACTTTTACACTCATAATTTGCTGCTGCTGCTACTCTGTTCTTTATTTTACTCTGATCTATCCTGATGCCTTGTCACTTTACCCTGCCTTCATGTACATATCTACCTCAATACCTCATACCTCTGCACATTGTATTTTATTCCTCTTGTCTCACAATTTTTTTAATTATTGTTATTTTTAAACTCAGCTAATCCACTGTTCCTAGGCAGTCATTGAAAATAAGAATTTGTTCTTAATAACTGACTGGCCTAGTTAAATAAAGGTAAAATAAAAGTCCACACTAGTTGTAATCGGCACATGTCACAAATATAATTTTATTTGATCCCCGCAGGGCTGACTGATGTTGCCTCTCAAACATCCAGGGTGCTCCTGGCTGCCTCTAAATTCAAGGCCTGGGTGTCTGTATGCTAACCATGAACACCCAGATGACTATGATTTATGTGACCCCACATTTGACTCAGTTCAGACTTGGCATAGTGTGCATATAGGCGGGTCTGTTGACCCTTTGCATAGTTCTTTTGTCTTGTTGGTTTGCAGACAGATGAAAGCTTGGCTGTGTCTGAAAAAATGACTAGCTGTCAAAACCTTGCTTCCTCCATCCTTGTTTTCTCCATTCCTCTCTGTCAAAATAAAGGTTAAATAAAATAAATAAATACAATTGGAGAAGAGGATCCTAGGTCCCGCCCTAGGACTTCCAATTAGCTTTTAGAGAGGAGAAGTTAAGAATGGAGGAAGCAAGGATTTGGCAGCTTGTAAATGTTTTGAATAAAGCCCAAGCTTTACTTCTGGATCCTCGCTGTTTCCAGACTTCTAATTAGCTCCTGATATCAGCACTCCTACTCAGAGAAGCTTGATACGGCCAGTGGTGTAGTGGTGCCTGGTTTACTTCTTCAAATAGTCTCTCCTTTACACTCATTGGGAACACAGACTATGACCTGTGACTGGCATAATGCAATATTTTTTTACCCCAAGCTATGGCACATTCTTGGCATGTTAGGGAAAGTGCAACATGGTGTGACATTATCAAACTATGTCAGTAAGGAGATAACATATAGCCTAACCGAGTGGTGCAGCGGTCTAAGGCATTGCATCGCAGTGCTTGAGGCGTCACTACAGACCCGGGTTCGATCACAGTCTGTATTGCAGCCGGCCACGACCGCGAGACCAATGAGGTGGCGCACAATTGGCCCAGTGTCAGCCGGGTTAGGGGAGGGTTTGGCGGGCCAAGATGTCCTTCTCCAATCGCACTCTAGTGACTCCTGTGGCAGACCGGGCGCACGCGCGCTGACACTGTTGGCAGTTGTATGGTGTTTCCTCCGACACATTGGTGCGGCTGGCTTCCGGGTTAAGCAAGCAGTGTGTCAAGAAGCAGTGTGACTTGGCACGGTTATGTTTCGGGGGACGCATGGCTCTCGACCTTCGCCTCTCCCGAGTCCGTACGGGAGTTGCAGTGATACCAATTGGATATCATGACAATTGGGGAGAAAAAGGAGTAAAAAAGTATGTTGAAAAATGTATAACATTGCCTGTCAAACACATCCCTCTTTATCAAGGCCTGCCAGCTTGTCTTTATCTTGGGCCGTGAGGTCATCGATGGCATTGCTTGAGGTGCATGCCACATAGTCGAAGTCAGAAGTTTACCTCCACCTTTGCCAAATACATTTAAACTCAGATTTTCACAATCCCGGACATTTAATCCTAGTCAAAATTCCCTGTCTTTGGTCAGTTAGGATCACCACTTTATTTTAAGAATGTGAAATGTCAGAATGATAGTAGAGAGAATGATGTATTTCAGCTTTTATTTATTTAATCACATTACCAGTGAGTCATGCGTTTACATACACTCAATTAGTATTTGGTAGCATTTCCTTTAAATTATTTAACTTGGGTCAAACATTTCAGGTAGCCTTCCACAAGCTTCCCACAATAAGTTGGGTGAATTTTGGCCCATTCCTCCTGACAGAGCTGGTGTAACGGAGTCAGGTTTGTAGGCCTCCTTGCTCGCACACTCCTTTTCAGTTCTGCCAACAGAATGTCTATAGGATTGAGGTCAGCGCTTTGTGATGGCCACTCCAATACCTTATCTTTAAGCCATTTTGGCACAACTTTGGAAGTATGCTTGGGGTCATTGTCCATTTGGAAGACCCATTTGTGAACAAGCTGTAACTTCCTGATGGATGTCTTGAGATGTTGCTTCAATATATCCACATAACACGTCTTCTTCCTGAGCGGTATGACGGCTGCGTGCTCCCATGGTGTTTATACTTGCGTACTATTGTTTGTACAGATGAACGTGGTATCTTCAGGTGTTTGAAATTGCTCCCAAGGATGAACCAGACTTGTGGAGGTCTAGAATTTTTGGCTGATTCTTTTGATTTCTTTTGATTTTCCTATGATGTCAAGCAAAGATGCACTGAGTTTGAAGGTGGGCCTTGAAATACATCCACAGGTACACCTCAAATTGACTCAAATTATGTCAATTAGCCTATCAGAAGCTTCTAAAGCCATGACATCATTTTCTGGAATTTTCCAAGCTGTTTAAACTTCTGACCCACTGGAATTGTGATACAGTGAAATAATCTGTCTGTAAACAATTGAAAAATGACTAGGTATGGAAATGGAAAAATGACTTGTGTCATGCACAAAGTAGATAATGGACTTGCCAAAACTATAGTTTGTTAACAATAAATTTGTGGAGTGGTTGAAAAATGAGTTTTAATGACTCCAACCTAAGTGTATGTAAACTTCCGACTTCAACTGTACATTTAGCCTGGGTCACATGATCCTTTTTGGATCAGACACTAGACATTTTTGTTATTTACATGTCTGTTCATAGCAGACAGTGTTGTACTATTGTTCATTATTTGATTTTGTATTTAATTTTTTTTTATTCGTCATATTCCCAGAATACAACAGGTATTACAGTGAAATGCTTACTTACAAGCCCTTAACCAAAAATGACCCTTTCTGGAGCAGGCGTTCCGCTAGCGACCCACCTCGACAACATCGGATGAAATTGCAGAGCGCCAAATTCAAATTACAGAAATAGTCATAATAAACATTCATAAAAATACAAGTGTTATACATCGGCTTAAAGATTTTCCTTCTTGTTAATCCAGCCGCTTTGTCAGATTTCAAAAAGACTTTACTGCGAAAGCATACCATGCAATTACCTGAGGATAGCGCCCCGCATACAAAAGCATACAAACATTTTCCAACCAAATAGAGGAGTCACGAAAGTCAGAAATAGCGATAAAATTAATCACTTACCTTTGAAGATCTTCATCTGGTTGCAGTCACAAGAGTCCCAGCTACACAAATGTTTGTTTTGTTCGATAAAGTCCCTCTTTATATCCCAAAAACTCAGTTTTGTTGGTGCGTTTTGTTCAGTAATCCCCTGGCTTAAAGGCGGTCAAAACATGCAGACAAATACATCCTAATAGTACCGGTAAAGTTCGTTGAAACATGTCAAACAATGTTTATAATTAATCCTCAGGTTGTCAATTGTCTAAATAATCGATAATATTTCAACCAGACAATAACGTATTCAATAGAAAGGAAAAACAAAGAAGGGCGCGTTATGTTCAGTAGTTCCAAAACATCCGGTGATTTTGCAGAGAGCCACATCAATTTACAAAAATACTCATAACAAACATTGCTAAAAGATGTTATGCATGGAATTTTAGATCCACTTCTCCTTAATGCAACTGCTGTGTCCGATTTTTTTTTTACTTTACGGAAAAAGCAAACCATGCAATAATTTGAGTACGGCGCTCAGACACAAAAACAAGCCATGCAGATACCTATCATGTTGTGGAGTCAACAGAAGTCAGAAATAGCATTATAAATATTAACTTACCTTTGATCTTCATCAGAATGCACTCCCAAGAATCCCAGTTCCACAATAAATGTTTATTTTGTCGAAAAAGTCCATCATTTATGTCCAAATACCCCCTTTTTGTTTGCACGTTCAGTATACAAATCCAAACTCCGGAGGCGCGGGCAAGTCCAGGCGAAAGTTCAGACGAAAAGTCATATTACAGTTCGTAGAAACATGTCAAACCAAGTATAGAATCAATCTTTAGGATGTTTTTATCATAAATCTTCAATAATGTTTCAACTGGAGAATTCCTTTGTCTGTAGAAATGCAATCTAATCTAAATTACGGCACACTGAGACGTCCCAGAATCAGGTTCCATTTTATTAACAAGATTTAAAACTCTACTGGTTCACAGTGCACACAAAGGACTGAGTATGTGCAACGCCCCAGGGAGCCCAGAGATCGTGTAACCAATGATGTAAACACACCCTTTTTACCTGAAGGTATAAAGCATTTGAGTTAAGAATTAACATATCAGACTAGAAGGGCCACAAGCTGCAGCTGAGGTCTACGATTAGTCACGACCCCGAAACGCAACACGAGATTGAAGAAGACAAAGGAACCTCTTAACAATCAATGCTACGGTTGAGTAGCTGTATCTAAGAAGGTGAATTTAAGTTATTTCAAATCATTGTGTCCTACACTGCTTTCATCACCACTCTAGGATCATCGACATGGCTGGGTAGCCGTCCTCAGGAGACGACTCTTCCAGAACGAGTGCAAGTAAACAGACAACTACGAAGGACAGTGTGACATATTGTGAGCAATCAGAGAGTTACACCAGAGAACGAAGGAAATAAGAGGGCCCAATCAAACTCACCTCACCAAGAGGAAGTCGGCCCACAAAGTCAACAGAGATACCCGACAAAGACCTTCAACACATAAATACATGCATTACTTCTTACCCATAAGAGCTGCAGTTCGGGGCAAGCTATTTGGGTTATTGAGATTGTAGTTCCCAAATGTATCCAAATGTTGCTTCTCTCTTGCTTTTTCTCTCTCTTTAACACTCCATCTTGTGTAACAAGTGTCATATAATAATCAAATCAATTTCTGTGGTACGGAATGATTAGTAAGACTCGGGTTTGTGAAGATTCAGAGGTGTACGATGTTCAGGTTGAGACTGATATGAGGAAATTATTAATTGGTGACTGGTATGCTATCTATATATTCTTGAGTTAATTCGGGAGACAATAACTCATTAAACAACTTTTCCTGTGGTGCCCCAAATTCCTAATGAGTAAATTGTTATATTATTAATTTAATCAGGTAATTATTCGATAAATAGCAGTCATCACATTAATGAGTGTCAGTGTAGTGAGTGTGTATATCGAGCCAGAGCAAGAGAGTCAGTGCAAATAAAAAGGGGATCAATGCAAATAGTCAGGGTGGCCATTTGATTAACAATTCAACAGTCTTATGAATTGAGGGAAGAAGCTCTTCCCAAGCTTTTTGGTCTCCGAGTTGACGCTCCAGTACCGCTTGCCGTGCATAGCACAGAGAACAGCCTATGACTTTGGTGACTGAGTCTTTGGCACATCTTTGGGGTTTCCTCTGACACCGCCCAGTTTAGAGTTCCTGGATGGCAAGGAGCTCGGCCCCAGTGACGTATTGGGACGTACGCACTTCCCTCTTTACCGACTTGCGTTAGGATGCCAAGTAGTTTCCATACCAAGATGTGTTTTAGCCAGTCAATATGCTCTCAGTAGTGCAGCTGTAGAACTTTTTGAGGATCTGAGGTCCCATGACAAATTTTTTCAGCCTCCTGAGGGGGAAGAAGCGTTGTCATGTCCTCTTCACGACAGTGTTGGTGTGTTTGGACCAAAGTTCCCTCAAAAATGTTTCCATCACTGAGCAAATTTCAGGTCTGCTGAGAGCAAACTTGAACTTTGTGAAAATGATCTGCAATTTCCAGCACACGTTTACTGTGAACACTGAGGCTGTACCCCCTTTAAGTTAGTTTTAACAGTGTCCACGCAGGCTACTGTGGCAGTTTGATCATAATGTAGACCTACCCTTCAAAAACATTGGAGAGAAATGAAGCCCATAACATTTTAACATGGAAATAGATCAGTCTACAGTATCAGCAATCACATGGTGTTCAATGCAGGCCTCAATGTAGGCCTGCAAGTTCAAACCCCCGAGCTGACAAGGTACAAATCTGTCGTTCTGCCACTGAACAGGCAGTTAACCCACTGTTCCTAGGCCGTCATTGAAAATAAGAATTTGTTCTTAACTGACTTGCCTGGTTAAATAAAGGTAAAATAAAAAAATAAAAAAAAATAAAAAACATTCCATAAGACTTTGGAAGAAATCATGCAGGGCTTGACATTAACCTGTTTATCCACTTGTCCTTCAGAAAAGGAAATAACTGAAAATGTTGTTTGATGCAAGAAACCACTTTACAAAACAAAATTAATTATTATTCCCATACCATTATTAGAGAATCAGACAAATTATGCTACCCTCTGCCTATTGGCTAATTAGCTTGTTGAACACTGTCTCAAAATACAACACTGCCCCTTTAAGACATAAAAAAAAAAAACTCTGACTTGCAATTCAAAGATGGCTAGAAAGGCACACATTTTGTTCTCTTGTAAAAGCAATGTATCTTAGAAATTAGCTATAACTGGGCTTATAACTGACTAGCAGAGAATATAAATGTGCATAGGTAGCTAGCTACATGCAGCTCTCACTTTGATGTTAAAACAAGCTCATATCGCAACCGCTCATGCTGTAAACACAGTCCAGTTCAAAGTTAACGGCATGGATTCATATATGGCAATGGCTATTTGTATATAGGCCTACTGCAGGTCTGATTGGTAATGGCACACCAGTCTGTGTAGAGTATGGGCCTGAGTCGAGCTTGTCAATGCAAAAGAATCCTACTCCAATGCGCTCTGCCTACAAGAACATATTTTGCATACTAAGTCTTGCATAGTTAGTTTTGTTTCAGTACATTATATTGAAAGTCTCTAATATTGCATTGATTTGAGCACGATTCCCACAGTAGAGCGAAATGTTTATAGTGTTAACTAAAGAGGAAAACTCTAGAAACTTGAGGAGTGAAGTTCAATCTCGTGCTTCTCTGCACGGGCTGATATGTATTATGTGCGGCAGTCCGAGGGAACATTGGTTTGGACCATGATAGGTCCTTATTGATGGGGTCACAGAGGAACGTGAAGCTCTCAACCCACTATACGGCAGTCCTGTCGATGTGAATGGGAACATGCTCGGCCCTCTGCTTCCTTTAGTCCACGATCAGCTCCTTTGCCTTGCTGACGTTGAGGCAGGTCTCTGACCTCCTCCCTGTAGGCTGTCTCCTCGTCGTCGGGCATCAGACCCACCACTCAAGTTAATGAAGGTGTAAGTTGTGTACACCCTCCTGTACTCCCTGTGGGTGAACAGGGAGTACAGGAGGGGATTAAGCACGCACCCCTGAGGGGGGCCCCCGTGTTGATGGTCAGTGTGGAGGATGTGTTGTTAGCCACCCTCGCCACCTAGGGGCAGCCCGTCAGGAAATTCAGGAACCAGTTGCAGATGGAGGTGTTCAGTCCCAGAGTCCTTAGCTTAGTGATGAGCTTGGAGGACACTATCGTGTTGAATGCTGAGCTCTAGTCAATGAACAGCATTCTCACATAGGTCCTTTTGTCCAGGTGGGAAAGGTTGGTGTGGAGTGCAATAGAGATTGCGTCATCTGTGGATCTGTTGGGGCAGTATGTGAATTGCAGTGGTTCCAGGGTGTCTGGGATGATGGTTTGAGCCATGATCTTCAAATATTTTCATGGCTACAGATGTGAGCGCTATGAGGCAAAAGTCATTTAGCTAGATAGGTGACCTTGGTGTTCTTGTGCACAGGGACTATTGTGTACTGCTTGAAACATGTAGGTATGACAGACTGGGTCGGGAAGAGTTTCAAAATGTCAGTGAAGACACTTGCCAGGTGGTCAGAGCATGCTCTGAGTGCGCGTTCTGGTAATCTGTCTGGCCCTGCGGCCTAATGAATGGTAAACTGTTTAAAGGTCTACGGCGAGCGTGATCACACAGTCATCCAGAACAGCTGGTGCTGTCATAGAATGCATTTAGCTCGTCTGGTAGGGTTGTGTCACTGGGAAGCTTGCGGCTTGTTTTCCCTTTATAATCTGTGATAGTTTGCAAGCCCTACTGCTCTATAAAATGCAGAGATGTATTGCAAAAGAGAATAGCAAAATGGTATTATAGTGGGAAGTAATCTGTGGACATTGGAGGGTTGGATTTAAGATCAGAATGAATGATGGGCTGGCCACTGTGGGTGAAAATCCAGCACTTGCAGAAAGAGGAAATGAGGAGCTGTCCAAGACAGGGGAGAGGGGTTCTACTAAGCTCTATATGGAATGGTTTTAAGAATGTCATACAAAGCTAATGGAATTGGAATTTTAAGACCCCTTGAAGTATCAATATAATAATATTTATTAATGAAAAATGTTATTTGACCTTACTTCTATTAGCCCATACAAATGCATTGATTAACAGATTTACTACATGAAACAAAACATCTAAAGGAAGTTTGTTCTGAAGTGTCTGTCCTACAGTATGTCTGAAAGATCAGGAAACATTTTGTACACTGCTCAAAAAAATAAAGGGAACACTAAAATAACACATCCTAGATCTGAATGAATGAAATATTCTTATTAAATACTTTTTTCTTTACATAGTTGAATGTGCTGACAACAAAATCACACAAAAATTATCAATGGAAATCTAATTTATCAACCCATGGATGTCTGGATTTGGAGTCACACTCAAAATTAAAGTGGAAAACCACACTACAGGCTGATCCAACTTTGATGTAATGTCCTTAAAACAAGTCAAAATGAGGCTCAGTAGTGTGTGTGGCCTCCATGTGCCTGTATGACCTCCCTACAACGCCTGGGAATGCTCCTGATGAGGTGGCAGATGGTCTCCTGAGGGATCTCCTCCCAGACCTGGACTAAAGCATCCTGGACAGTCTGTTGGTGGATGGAGCGAGACATGATGTCCCAGATGTGCTCAATTGGATTCAGGTCTGGGAAACGGGCGGGCCAGTCCATAGCATCAATGCTTTCCTCTTGCAGGAACTGCTGACACACTCCAGCCACATGAGTTCTAGCATTGTCTTGCATTAGGAGGAACCCGGGGCCAACCACACCAGCATATGGCCTCACAAGGGGTCTGAGGATCTCATCTCGGTACCTAATGGCATTCAGGCTACCTCTGGCGAGCACATGGAGGGCTGTGCGGCCCCCCAAAGAAATGCCACCCCACACCATGACTGACCCACCGCCAAACCGGTCATGCTGGAGGATGTTGCAGGCAGCAGAACGTTCTCCACGGCATCTCCAGACTCTGTCACGTGCTCAGTGTGAACCTGCTTTCATCTGTGAAGAGCACAGGGCGCCAGTGGCGAATTTGCCAATCTTGGTGTTCTCTGGCAAATGCCAAACGTCTTGCACGGTGTTGGGCTGTAAGCACAACCCCCACCTGTGGACGTCGGGCCCTTATACCACCCTCATGGAGTCTGTTTCTGACCGTTTGAGCAGACACATGCACATTTGTGGCCTGCTGGAGGTCATTTTGCAGGGCTCTGGCAGTGCTCCTCCTTGCACAAAGGCTATGCCCTCCTACGGCCTCCTCCACGTCTCCTGATCTACTGGCCTGCCTCCTGGTAGCGCCTCCATGCTCTGGACACTACGCTGACAGACACAGCAAACATCTTGCCACAGCTCGCATTGATGTGCCATCCTGGATGAGCTGCACTACCTGAGCCTCTTGTGTGGGTTGTAGACTCCGTCTCATGCTACCACTAGAGTGAAAGCACCGCCAGCATTCAAAAGTGACCAAAACATCAGCCAGGAAGCATAGGAACTGAGAAGTGGTCTGTGGTCACCACCTGCAGAACCACTCATTTATTGGGGGTGTCTTGCTAATTGCCTATAATTTCCACCTGTTGTCTATTCCATTTGCACAACAGCATGTGACATTTATTGTCAATCAGTGTTGCTTCCTAAGTGGACAGTTTGATTTCACAGAAGTGTGATTGACTTGGAGTTACATTGTGTTGTTTAAGTGTTCCCTTTATTTTTTGAGCTGTGTATTTAACCCCTTATTTTTGGCATTAAACAGTCTCCATATATACTTCCATTCATTTTTTCAACTGGTATTGGGAGACCTTCAGATGAGTCTTGAAACCTGTGGGCGTCCTAGAGCAAAACAACAGACACGTTTGTGAGAGTCTCACTTTACCACAAAGGGGTCATATTAGTGTGTAGCCCAAACTGTTTGGACGCTACAAACAGAAGTTGGCAGATCGGCTGTGTCGACTTCAGACGAGTCCCAAGACGATTGTGAGGGTCGCCGTTCGGACGCTACATATGATTTTGTGAGAAGACTGATTTTCGGGACATCTCATGGTCTGACAAACACCGCTCTAGCTCTGTCACCTTTCACCGCAGATATGGAAATACAATATTGGTGGATAGATGCATCTAATGCTTTAATTGACAGACTTTTATGGAGAAATGTTGTATTATGCTAATTAGATTTGAATGAGTAGGTGTTCTAAAACTTTTGACCGATAGTGTATTATGCATGGCAGAAAAATAAAACTGATTTAAGATGTTTTTGGTGCATAATTGTTCTAGCCTATACTCAAATATTAAATAAATTAGAGTAATTGCCTTTGAGTGTGGACAGTAACATTATGCATACTGGATGGACTGGTTTACCTTGTACTACGCTCCAAAAATGTTAATCCATGAGTCTGGGAGAGAATGTACAGCCCTAGGCGATGTTGTTGGTTCATTGATTATGCAGGGCGGCTTACAGTTATCCAATGATTATAGTGAATTCCTATTTGATTTTGAATAGCCTAGTAATAGGGAATTGTTTATTTTCCTAATTAATTTGTAGGCACATTACATTTAGCTATACAGAAAAGGGAAAGGGGGATACCTAGTCAGTTGTACAACTGAATGCCTTCAACTGAAATGTGTCTTCCGCATTTAACCCAACCCCTCTGAATCAGAGAGATGCGGGGGGATGCCTTAATTGATATCCACGTCTTCGGCGCCCGGGGAACAGTTAGAGTTGTTCTGCCTTGGTCAGGGACAGAACAACATATTTTTACCTTGTCAGCTCGGGATTCGATCCAGCAACCTTTCGGTTACTGGCCCAATGCTCTAATATCTCACCACCATGCGTTTCCATCTCCTCTCTCTTTTATTCCTTTCTCGAATGTGCAGAGAGGCTGTCAACAGTTTAGTGAAATATGCTGTGTTGGAAAAACTTACTGTAGATGTTACTGAACAGATTTCACTTGGTTTCCCAAATTAAGCATTGTATAGCTGCAGAAACAGGGTTGGGGAGCCCATGGGATACAAAGTTTGGGCAGGAAATCACCTGTCGAGCAGTGAGAGCATGCTCCTCAAACAACGGTTGATGCGTGGAGTGAAATAAGTGTTCTTATATGTGTTTCTCAGCCGCTCATATTAAGCACAGCTCTGATATAAAACCAAAGCAGTCTACCAGGCATCGTTGAAAAACGGACCAGTGGGAAAGCGCACGTCCTCCATTCATTACTGGAGTGCCGTTCACTATTGGAGTGCATAGATGTCTTTTTCCCCCTGCCCCTCTTCCTGCCTATTTTAATAATGGGCCAGTCTGAATCCAAACTAATTTTACATAGTAGTAAAGACAAGATTAAATTGAGAATAGTCTGATAGGTGAAAATATGATTACTTGAGAGAACAGCTATGCACCCTGAGGCAAGGAGCGCAAGCTTTTTTAGCAACTTTTTCAAATCATCAATAGCCCATAGTTGCATCATGCAGCCCATATATGTTTTGATTTCTAAGACATTCTAAAGTTTGTATCATTCACAACTAAATTTGCCAAATGATTCTAAATCTGGCATGTAGGACAGGGGTGGGAAAACTTTTTGGCTTGAGGGCCACATCGGGATTTTGAAATTCAATGGAGGGCTGTATTTTTGGGGGGACCAATTGTTTGTTCAAATCAATTTTCGGGGGCCTCCCGAGTGGGGCAGCGGTTTGAGGCACTGCATCGCAGGCTGTGTCACAGCTGGCCGTGACTGGGAGACCCATGAGGCGGCGCACAATTGTCCCAGCATAGTCCGGGTTAGGAGAGGGTGTGGCAGGCCGAGATTTCCTTGTCCCATTGCCCTCTAGCGACTCCTGTGTCGAGCCGGGCGCATGCACGGCATTGTGTAAAGCAGCAGTGCAGCTTGGCTGGGTCGTGTTTCGAAGGACGCATGGCTCTCGACCTTCGCCTCTCCCGAGTCCGTACGGAGTTGCAGCGATGGGACAAGACTAACTACCAATTGGATACCATGAAATTGTGGAGAAAAAATAAATAAATATGTTTTTTTTAATGTCTCGCGGCCCGGCGGGCTGGATAGTTTGCCTCCCTTAGTGTAGGACCTGTTTCAAATGATCACTTTTATGCTCAATATAGCCACTTCATTTGCACACTCGCTCTGGAATGGGAAAAACGTCCTTTCTATTTTATTCAGCTAAGTTCAATTATATTCTTCTTACTATATAATCATATAATATAAAATAATGGCAAATTACTTATAAGCCTATCTTGTCAGCTAAATGAACAAGCCTATGGCATGGAGCATAGCCAGATAACATACATTAGGCCAACTCGTATTCTGTTCTTCAGAAATACATTTTGTACATATTGTTTCTTTAGAACTAACTAAAATAAATAATGGATTGGTGGTGTATGTTAAATAGATTTATTAGACTTCTTTAAAAATTTCGCTGTTCCAAAGGCGCCCATCAGCGGTTTGTATGTGTGGAGGCCTGGAGATGCTCAACATGTTTCTGTTAATTGATGGTCAATTACCGTGAGACTGGCAGTCTTTTGCGTGACAATAACCGGCTGACAAAATGTCATGACCGTCACAGCCCTATCCACCACCCAACGGATATCCAGCCAACTTGACACAACTGTGGGAAGCATTGGAGTCAACATGGGCAAGCATCCCTGTGGAATGCTTTCGACACCTTGCAGTGTCAAAATTCATCCACCCCCTAATGAATTAAGACTGTTCTGAGGGCAAAAGGGGGTGCAACTCAATATTAGGAAGCTTTTCCTAATATTTTGTATACTTTTTGTATTTTGTATGTTACAATGACCAGTAAATGGAACAAAAATGTAAATGGTATGATTTCTAAATAATATAGTGTTTTAGTACAGTATAGAATGTTCTCTCACAAGTGAAATGTTCTATTCAAGTTTCGTTGTGAAACTAAGTACTTTCTGTCTGTTTTTGTGGAAGCCCACCGTCGTAGCCACAAAATACACTTAGTACATGTGTCATTATTTGTTATTTCTAAATAAATAATGAGTCGAACAGAACAGCTCTCCCAGATGCTCACGCAGGGAACTCAAAATGTACCCTTCTTCTCTGTAGAACAAGAGGAAGAATTAGAGGAACTGTGAGATGGTTTCCCATGAAATTACAGATTGGACACGCACACACTTTAATTCTTGGAAATGACTCTAAGAGAGAACCACAGTAATTTAAAAGCCTTATGATTCAATAACTTGAGCAGACAGTCTTGACAAGAGAGCTTTTTCCTGTGTGAAGAAATCCATAAGTTCGATAGAAAGTTGCCGACAACTGCATTACAAGCGTGTCAAAAACTGAGCTAGAATATAATTGGAGAGACAGAGAGGGAAAGGACGGGAAACCGAACATTCTGTTTGTCTACACTACTTCATGCTTTCTTTGGGAGGCAAGGTAGCCTAGCGGTTAGAGTTCTGCCAGTAACCTAAAGGTCGCTTGTTCAAAAATACCAGAGCCATCAAGGTGAAAATCTGTCGACGTGCCCTTGAGCAAGGCACTTAAACCTAATTTGCTCCAAGGGTGCCGTACTACTATGGCTGACCCTGTAAAACAACACGTTTCACTGTAACTATCCGGTGTATGTGACAATAAAACATTTTTTTATGCTCCTCACTCTGTATACAATTATAAAGACATTCTTCCTGAACTGCATTTTAAAACATCCATTATCATCTTCACCATTGATTACATCAATAGACAGTCGAGAAAATAAACACAACAATCTAATATGAAGTTATGCGATGCAAAAAAAGTCTGATGCGACAAAGGCCATTCAGAAGGATCATCTCAATCTCGTAGCATGTGACGTCTATGGAGAGTCTTGAACCAGGGCCAGAGACAGAACCAGGCTGGTGGATCCCAGTAGGCTTAGAGTACAGATAGGGAGTTTTATAGAGATGGAGGGCTCACTGTTCGTACCATGAACACTCAGTGAAATACACCATTGATCAGCTAACAGTGAATGTTTTCAGACATAATATTGGTTTGCAAAGGACAAATGAATCATTTAGCTGTTATACTATACATTTTTTTTTCAGTGCCCTATGTGCTTAAAACACATTTGATAATTTGCACGCATAAATAATAATCATGGAAAGTACAGCTACCATTTTGTCACATTATACAACAATACATTTGTCCTTATCCCCCAGGCTTAGAAAATACATTTAACAATATCAAATATGCCCTTTCTAAAAATGAATTCAACCCTTTGCTTGTCATGAAGAATTAAAACATCTCAGATCATCATATAGAGAGCAATTATACACTAAATGGAATTCCCCAAGATCACACAGTGAGCAAAATATTGTGTCTTCAGGGACTACCCGTCTCTATAGCCAGAGGGAGGGTGTCGGATCTTAGCTGCCCATATGTACAAATGTACAAATGTTAAAATAGAAGAATTCAGTGGCACAGCTCAAAGTTCAGAGCGGCTGAATACAGGCAAAGTACATTGCAGCAACAAAGGTTAAATTCTCAAGTGCTTCTCTGCCATGGATGTCTGTACATTCTAATTAACAGTGTCATGACTTCCGCCAAAGTCGATTCCTCTCCTTGTTCGGGTCGGAGTTCGGCGTCGCCGGTCTTCTAGCCATCATCGATCCACTTTTCATTTTCCATTTGTTTTGTCTTGTCTTCCCACACACCAGGTTTCAATTCCTGTTGTGTATTTAAACCTCTGTTCCCCCCATGTCCTTGTCCGGAATTGTTTATTATAAGTGCATGTGCACGTTTATCTGGTGTGCGACGGGTTTTGTACCCATTGATTAATTGTTTGTTTTGGATGCCGGTGGTTTTATGTATTAAACTGCTCCATTGTAAACCCAGTTTTTGCTCTCCTGCGCCTGACTTCCCTGCCGCCAATACACACCCCTTACAAAGTGTGTATCCTGTGCATATTTTAACACGTTGCCCTCAGGGAGCTGTGCTGAGTGTGGAAGCTATCTGTAATTCAGCTGTAGAATGCAGTGTGCACCTGTGTGTCTGTGTCTGTCTGCAGTGTGCGTTGGATTGCAAAAAGTAAGCATCATTTAATCAGCCTCTGGCTTCTTTTCTCTGAAAATCTTTTCATTATTGTGTCCCTTTATCTAAATCCTCTCACTTTCCCTTGACCTTCCACCTTAGCGAATTACTTGGACTCACGGCAATGCTGTATGTCTGGTGACGAGCACTAGATTGCTTTTCTCTGGCTGAGCTTTCTTTGAACAGGAGTGAAATGTTGGCCATTCACGTCTCAAATGTTTCCACACTACTATATTTGATCATTATATGTTAATACATACACTATGTTCAGTTTGTCATGTTTAACTGACAAAAATATCCATGCTGGCGCAAGTCCTATGAATTAGCCATTTCTAGTAAAACATTTATTCTCTCCATGTTGTAATTGTATTTAGATTATTGGTGACACTTTACTTATTAAAGCCTTACTTATATGAGCCTTCAAAATGTTTTCTATAATACGATAATACCGTAGGTCTCTCTTTAAATGCAACATGTTTTTTCTCTCCTCCAGTCAGCAGGAGGTGCTCTACTGTTGTAGGGCCCATGTTCCGAGTAGCTGGAGCAGGTCCTGGGGGTGGCAGAGGTGAGTCTGAGCTCTGGAGGAGCAGAAGGCTGACAGAGCACTGGTGGCACTCCACCCTGCTGTCCGGGGTGAGAGACTGAGGGAGCTGGCTATGAAGGCTTGAAGGAGAACCCAGCTGGCTTCAACATTGAGCTCTTCTTCAACGTCTACATGCAGAGTAAGATGCTCCCTGGCATCATCTAAATTAAACAAAGCCACTTTAACACCCCAGCTTTGAAAATTATGCATACATTAGAAATATGTCATCTTTGCATACATTTTTTTTTACATACAGTAAGAACACTTACATTTGAAATAAATCAATTGATATAGATAAATGTAAAGTTTCAGTTGACTGTTTTAAGTATTTTTCTATATTCCCTTTACATTTTTGGAAGAAAGACCCAACTGTCATGTCTGCCTACTGTACTGTATAATTTATAACATGGAACCTGGAATAGCATTCAACAGTGCTGCTTTCTGGCTGCAACAGATGAGGGTTTAAATGCCAAATTGATGATAGATATGTTACATGTCCGACTCCCTCTGGTGATGCTGTCTTAAAACCGTTTTTTAACTGTGTTCTCACGGCACCAACCACTATTTTACAGACACTTGTTTCTTTTCCTCAGAGATGGCATAAAGATATTATCAGAACTCAGGATAAGACCCAGATGCAGACATAGTCAAATATGTTTATTGACCCAAACAGGGAGCAGGCAGAGGTCTGTAATCCAGGGCAGAGTGAATAAGGTACAGAACAGCAGGCAGGCTAGGGGACAGGACAGGCAGAGGTTCGTAAACAGGTCAGAGTAAGGCAGGTACAGAACGGCAGGTAGGCTCGGGGTCAGGGCAAGCAGAATGGTCAGAACCGGGGAGCCTAGGAAACAGAACTTGAGAAAGCAGGGCGACAAGGAAACACGCTGGTAAGACCTGACAAGACGAACTGGCAAAAGACAAACGGAGAACACAGAACACTGGGGATAATGAGGAAGATGGGCGACAGCTGTAGGGGGGTGGAGACAAGCACAAAGACAGGTCAGGGTGTGACAGATATACCCAAACTGTCTTAGTAATGAAGTTGATTTAGATGTTTTACTACCACTACAGTTAGTGACTGATGCAATATTATTTGTACACTATTTGTCAAAAATATAAGTAATTCTGTGGCACAGATGGCACTGTTATCTTCCATTACCCAACCATACTTTACCCCAAATGTCTGTGTTATGATAGAAAGTGACAACAGTCTGAGTAGGGATTTGCAATTGACATGTTCTGTGTTGTTCCTTCAAAAATAAGAACTAGAAAAAACACATCTACCTTCATGAAATGAATGACATTTGATACTGCTTGTCAGTGTCTGCCATTCAGATCTGTCTGAACAGCTGTTTCTCAATGAAATTATTAATTTTTGTTTGTTTGTTGGTATACTGTCTTTTTACCTGTCAGGAGGGGATCCGAACTTTGCCCTCTTCAATTATGTATTGGAGCAGAGCTGAATAATAGAGGCGATGACCAACGGCTTGGAGCAGGTACTGTACTAAACTCTGAGAGGGTGAGAGGTTACTTACAGCTCTAGGCCTGTTTTCATAAATTGTCTCAGAGTAGGAGTACTGATCAAGGATCAGGTCCCCCCCCCCGTCTATATAACATTCTTCATTTTGATCCAAAAAGCCAAATCTACAGATTTTCACTCCTACCCTGATACGCTTTATGAATACAGCCCCTAATCAGATGACAGAGTAAGATAGTGTTGGTTCAACTCAATTCAGAAGAATGAGGCATTACTCTTATCCACTGTGATAATAATACTGATTTCTACATAGTCACTATTTATATTAAGCTTATATAACCTTGTTATCTGATATCACTATACAAGGGCTCAATTTGAGTGGATTCACCACACTGAAGAGCTCAGGCAAATGCTTCTATGCAACAGCCCACAGCCATTCCACAACCATTTGCAGCTGTGCAGTCAAAGCCCATGTTTAATTAACACCACCCTATGATTAGTTAATTGACTATCACACAGAGTTGAAATGCAGATTGGTTTAGTCAGTAGACGTGACTGATGCACGTGGCTGTGGCTCCCTTCAAACACACAGCAGAAATCCTTTAGACAATGACCATCTGAAAAGAGCTTTTGTAGAATCCTGTGCATGTGTGCATGCTCAAGCTTGTGTAAATGTCATACTTTTCATGCTGATCAAAAGGACGAAAAAACATATTGAAGACTTGGCACTTTGTGAATGGGATTGGAAATAGAAAATGGGATAATTAAGCAGTGAAATTATACCCCTAAAATCTGTGAAGCCGTGACAGCCAGGCACACCGGGATTTTATAGATCTTCCCACCCCGTTTCAAATATCTCTAATGGTCCCCCCCCGTGCAAGTTTTTTTTATGAGTGTGATGACAGAATGCACTCACTGTTACACAACAGGACAGTTACACTGCCCTCAAACCAAGGCACGCTACCTGCTAATTAGCGATAAGCTATGTTTCAATTTGTCAATTTCAAATTATTTTCTAACAACAGTATGAACTAAGGTGTGTTCCGCCTCCTTATTAATTCACATAGAAGTAGCCCATTTCACTGTTGCGTACTATTTATATTTGAGGCATTACTGAGCCTGACAAACTTCTCTTCAATGAGAGCCCAAGAACTTCCTCAGTGTTTCCCCAGATCAAGTATGCACATTTGCGTGTCTCCATTCAGAACAGAACATGCTTGAAAATTCCCCTCCGGCACATTTTCCGGCTGGCGCCTGCATTGTCTTCATTGTTGTTTTCCTTACTGATAACTTTGGACATGTGTGCGTTCCTATCAAAGTAGTCTGTATCATGGCGCCGGAGAAGATGGCTGACGTTTTACGTGCTTCTAACCAACTGTGTTTTTTTGTTCGCTTTTTTGCATTGTTTGTAACTTATTTTGTACATAATGTTGCTGCAACCGTCTCTTATGACCAAAAATATCTTCAGGACATCAGAACAGCGATTACTCACCACGAACAGGCAGAAGCTTTTTTTTCCTTTAATGAGTCCAACGAGCCCGACGTGAAGGCCATACTGCTTTCCCGGGAACAGGACCAAATCCCAGTCATTTGCGTGAAGATAAGATGGAGAAAAAAAGAGGGCGGAGGTCGGGATGCTTTCTGAGAATTCGTAGGCGATCGAATAAACCCGCGCTGCCTTCCGTTCTACTAGCTAAGGTGCAATCATTAGAAAATAAAATAGACGACCTACGAGGAAGATTAAACTACCAACGGGACACTAAAAACAAATATCTTATGCTTCACGGAGTCATAGCTGAACGACGACATTATCAACATACAGCTGGCTGGTTATACGCTGTATCAGCAGAATGGAACAGCGGCGTCTGGTAAGACAAGGGGTGGTGGACTATGTATATTTGTGAACAACAGCTGGTGCACGATATTTAAGGAAGTCTCAAGGTTTTGCTCGCCTGAGGTAGAGTATCTCATGATAAGCTGTAGACTACACTATTTACCTAGATGACACTGCTCACATTTTCATCTGTATTTTTCGTAGCTGTCTACATACCACCACCGACCGATGCTGGCACTAAGGCCGCACTCAATGAGCTGTATTTCGAAATAAGCAAACAGGAAAATGCTCATCCAGAGGTGGCTCTCCTAGTGGCCGGGGACTTTAATGCAGGGAAACTTAAATCCGTTTTACCAAATTTCTATCAGCATGTTTAATGTGCAACCAGAGGGAAAAAACTCTAGACCACCTTTGCTACACACACAGAGACACATACAAAGCTTTCCTTCACCCCACATTTGGCAAATCTAACCATAATTCTATCCTCCTGATTCCTGCTTACAAGCTAAAGTGACTCAGTCAAGAAAAAAGTGGTCAGATGCTAAGCTACAGGACTGTTTTGCTAGCACAGACTGGAATATAAAAAAACCCACAACTGCCTGGCCAGGAATGACTCCCAACACCATAATTAAATTTGCAAACAACACAACAGTGGTAGGCCTGATCACAGACAACGACGAAACAGCCTATAGGGAGGAGGTTTGAGACCTGGCCGTGTGGTGCCAGAATAACAACCTATCCCTGAAAGTAGCCAAGACTAAGGAGATGATTGTGGAGTACAGGAAAAGGAGGACTGAGCATGCCCCTATTCTCATCGACGGGGCTGTAGTGGAGCAGGTTGAGAACTTCAAGTTTCTCGGTGTCCACATCAACAACAAACTAGAATGGTCCAAACACACCAAGACAGTCGTGAAGAGGGCACGACAAAGCTTATTCCCCCTCAGGAAACTAAAAAAGATTTGTCATGGGTCTTGATATCCTCAAAAGGTTCTACAGCTGCACCATCGAGAGCATCACTGCCTGGTACAGAGGGTAGTGCGTACAGCCCAGTACGTCATTGGGGCCAAGTTTCCTGCCATCCAGGACCTACATACCAGGCGGTGTCAGAGAAAGGCCATAAAAATGGTCAAAGACACCAACTAAAGAGTCTCTCTGCTACCGCACGGCAAGTGGTACCAGAGCCTTAAGTCTAGGTCCAAAAGGATTCATAACAGATTTTATCCCCAAGCCATGAGACTCCTGAACATCTAATTGAATGTCTACCCAGGCTATTTCCCCCCCCCCTCCCCCCTTACGCCGCTGCTACTCTCTGTTATTTTCTATGCATAGTCACTTTAATAACTCTACCTACATGTACATATTACCTCAATTACCTCGACTAACCGGTCGAGGCACATTGACTCTGTACCGGTACCCCTGTATATATCAAATAAAATGTTATTGGTCACATGCGAGTGTAGCGAAATGCTTGTTCTTCTAGTTCCAACCGTGCAGTAATATCTAACAAGTAATCTAACAATTTCACAACAACTACCTTACACACACAAGTGTAAAGGAATGAATATTTATGTTTGGATGAGTGATGGCCGAACGGCATAGGCAAGATGCAGTAGATGGTATAGAGTACAGTAGGGTATGTAAACATTATATAAAGTGGCATTGTTTAAAGTGACTAGTGATACATTTATTACATCCCATTTTTAATTATTATTAAACTTGCTCACTGAATCAGCGTATACATCAATGTTGTTGTCTGAGGCTATCCGGAACATATCCCAGTCCACGTGATCGAAGCAATCTTGAAGCGTGGAATCAGATTGGTCAGACCAGCGTTGAACAGACCTGAGCACGGACGTTTCCTGTTTTAGTTTCTGTCTATAGGCTGGGAGCAACAAAATGGAGTTGTGGTCAGATTTGCATGCGTCGCTGAAGTTAGAGTATAGTCTCGCTATTGTTATTTTACTGCTGCTTTTTAATTACTTGTTCCTTTTATTTCTTATTCGTATTTTTTAAACTGCATTGTTGGTTAAGGGCTTGTAAGTATGCATTTTACTGTAATGTCCACACCTGTTGTATTCGGTGCATGTGACTAATAAAATTTGATTTGATTTGAGTGTGTGCCTCAGATGGTAGAACATTGACTATCCAGTAACAGCTCACTTTGTTGAAGCTAACCATCCCATCTCCTCCCTCAAATACACCGGCATTACAAAGGGAGGCTGACTGGACATCCTATCCAAAAACATTGACCCCTAGTGGTTGAATATTGACTTTGATCTCAGGCCTTTCTTATGGAGGAACACATTTTCCTTTATGAATACATTTTTTAATTGAACTATTTTTTTTACAGCTTATCAGCGTACACCTAAAACTGTATGTTCCCCCATTGATGATGTTCATTATATATTAACATTTAACCAATATTACAATATGTGAAATTGAATGAAACAATAATTTATGTTGATGCTAATATGATGTTCAGTATTCCATTATGTTTCTATAAGATAACAATAGCATATACTATTTTTTAACAGTTTCACTAATTCATTTCAATTAACTTAATCATTATGACACACCCCTCACCACTGTCATTGGTTACACTAATTGTACTGTGTGTCTACATAACCTGGTTCAAGTACATTACCCTGAGGAAGGCACAGTGATGCCGGACACATTGGTAAATACCCATTAAATTGCTGGGAAGATTATACATGGAGTGTGCGACTTTCTTTATTTTGATAGTTTATATGCCTTATTACGTTATCATTATAGTTTCTGTATATCGTGTTGTCGTTTCTACTGTAGCACACTATGTATGGAGCATAATGGCGGTACTGTTTTCAAGTACTGGTCACAAATCATGCATTCCGATTCTTGCATAGATTGTAATGGACACATACGGTGTGTGTAAAATACTTTTTTGAAGGTTGTACTGATTATAATGAGCTAATGCTTAGCTAATTTCCAGCTATGTTTGATGTAATATTTGTTGACTACATACTGGTTGTCAAGTACATGTCTGTCAGACCAAAGATGTTATAACAAAATGAGGTGAGGGGATGGTTCCCTCGTCTTTCGAGTAAACTTCCGGAAGTGAATGATGAAAGTGAATGATGGTAGACGACACACACCCTTCAACATGCATACTGCAAGCAGACCCAACTCATCTTGTAACCTCTTCTTGTGCGCACAAATGACCCATCGTCGGATTACTTTTACCCGTGATGTCATGAATTTGAAATAGAAATCGCTATTAGCTAATTCATATTATGGTTTCCAACATATTATGCTTTCTGAGCTAAATATAACCACTTGTGTTAGGTCACTCTTCCCTCAGTTAGCACTACAACTAATGTTGCCTACATTTTCCAGTTTGGATGAGAATTGTGTTATGCTGTCACTACTTCTGTGAATGTCTGAACATTGTATCCAAAAATAAACTGCTCACATTGAGGACGTAACGTTGTAAAGACTGTGTTTGTGCAAAACATTTCTGTGAAAAATCAGTGTGGCCAGCTCAAACGCTGACTGTTGTGTTTATCGTAACTAGACGTTTCAAATAAGTGTTCTAATCACACTGGTGTGAGCGTTCGCTGCAAGGACTACTGTAGAATGATCACACCCGTGTGTTCATGGATGTCCGTAAGGCACACCACTGCACTTCAGGATGAAGTATGTGTCTCTTAAAGGTGAATTGGGTGATAAGTAAAGGTATTTCTTTAGTGATACTGCTAACTGATTGTCTGCTGAAAATAAGTAATTATAAAGCCTGGGCCTGGGTGATGGCAATGCTGGGGCCTCTAATGCAGCTCAAATGGAGAATTGAGCTCCAGGAGGAGACAGCCTCTGCTGGGGGACACATGTCAAGACAGGGCTAGAGACCTGGAGCTAGAGTGTCGGCAGGCTATTGAGGCCCCCCGAAAATTCCAAAGAGATGTGAAAAAGTACAAGAGAATACAGAGCCCTGTCAAAACAGCTGAATAACACCACCACTCTGCATACAGAACACTGTTATTTAGGACAAATTAAAAAAATCGGGAATGATAGGCCAAGTCAAAGAACAAGCCCCAATAAAACAGTGATTAAGACCTAGGCCAAGGCTGCCAGAACTAGCAGTACCTCTGTATATCACTTCCATTGAAAATGTTCTGCATGATCCGCAAATGTATGTGTTCTCATGTTTTCAACAAACATCAGAGGACTGGATACTTGCGGTAAAAGATTAATCAAGAAAGTAATGTTTTGTCAAAGGAGAACATCTCCTTTACTATGTATTGCAGTCACACCTGGATATGGGGCTATGGTTCTTAGCATGTCATGTTATCTTCTGAGACCATCCAGTAAACCATCGATGAAGCCCCACAACACATTAGAGTTTGCCTTGGTCCGTCACTGTGTGACTTATGCACTCTAGTTGGTCCTAATAGCACAGATGTTTAGGGGTTAACTGCAGGGTAGGTGAGGTCTATTGCTTCATCATGGATTTTTTAACACAGGCTTTCCTTCAGACCAGTAAATGTGGAGTGAATGCAAAGTTGTTGATCCTCTGTATCTTCAAGTATTGTTGTGGCAGCATCATGTTATGGGTATGCTTGCCACTTGCAGGGACTGGTGAGTTTGGTACTTCCATCAAGTAATAACTCTGGTGTGTGAAGACATTCAATCATTCAATCATTCACTTTGAAAATGTGCAGTAGGTTATGTAGATCTAATTGAATCCCTTCACAGCTAAATGTGAAGACTGTGCAAGGGGTGTAGACGTTCAGTAGCGACTGTATATTCAAGACATCCTTAGTAACAGATCTGCAGACAATAGATGGATACACAAGAATAATTAAAAAAATGTACAATCACTTTGGCACTAATTTCAGAACCTTGTGGTCATTTTTCAAAACTCTAGACGCAAAACTTAAATCGGTCATCACTTGTAATATGTTCAAAACATTGCATTGTGCATTCATATTTAAAAAAAAACCTTGCACTTGCACACTCATTGGTTCAAATAACTAATTTATCATGATATACCATAGGGACATTCATTTAGATCACCCCCACACAAGACACCGATAGTTTCACTGTGTAGTTGTTCGTACTATCATTAAATATTGTAGTACATGTTTCATTATGGTACTACACGTAAATACATCACTGTAAAAGGACTAGTATAGAGAATACTACAGTTATACACAATAAAATCACAACAGGTTTCTTTGAATCAAAGCAAAAATGATTAGCTACTCAAAACAAACAAAAAACTACAGTAAAACATCAACTGCAGTGTTCCTCACCTGGTTTACTGTAAAAAAACAAAAAACAAAGGGGGGGGGGGGGGCAAGTACATGGTGGTAAATTATGGATGGGCCTGAAACCATACTTGCACCATTTGAGCATGGTAGAACCTGACATCATCCCAAACAATGACATAGGTCACGCCATCAGCTCTACAGACCTGATTTAGCACATCAAGGAAGGTTACAAGGATAGCTGCATTGTATGATTCAATGCGAGGTCTGCGTCCCACCACACCATCTTCCGATATAGCCGCACACGTGGGGATGTTTGCCCCACGTTGTCCAGGTTGAAGCCTGCCTCATCCAAAAAGAGGAATTTGTGATGGTTTTCGTCAGCATCCATCTCCGTCACCCTCTAAAAATACATTTTGGAAAGAGAATTACTGATTACAATGATGTAGAACTTTGGGGCAATTTTTCACAACAGGCAACTTGAAACTGAACATACTCAATCCTCAGTTGCTTCACTGTCTGCATTTCTTTCAAAAGGCACAGGGTATAGCTGTTTTAGAGACACCTGGTGCCTTTTCAGCATGTAAAGCGGTAAACTTATGGATTCCACATTGTTGAACATGTCGTCATTGTCCAAGCTGTGCTCCCGAATTTCTGTAAAGCGAATATCATTTCTGGCCCGAACCAAATTGACCACAGCCCGCTCTTGTTGGTCATGTCAGAATGTTGCCTCTGCCTCCCCTATTTGGCCTAGTCTCAATTCTGCAGGGGAAATTACAGTAAGAACACATTTATTCCCATCACCTACTCTGCATGCAGTATGGTCATTTGACAATTGAGAGTAGCCTGAAGTTTAGTGCATTCTGAAGACTTACCGGTTCTCATTGCGGAAAAAGTTCTGATGATTGAGGCCACGGTTGATCTTCTGAGGTTTGGTTGAATCATTGTAGCTGCCTCAGTCATTGTCGTGCCATGATTTACGACATGGTCTACATCTATTGCTCGGATTTCATTTGACACTCTTTGCTGTTGCTGCCGCTGTCTTGGTCCGTGGCCTTGTCCTAAAGGCTCCATGTTATCACTATGTTGTTCTACAGTAGGTGGATACCACTCATTTCACTATATACTCGTACCACAATGTGAAATCAATCATCAGTAACGAGTTGGCAGTATTTGAAAAGCAAGTACAAGGGCCTGCATACATACACTCTATTACATACATACACATGCGTGTTAACGCAAGTAGCCTGCTCTTTCGAACAGCGAATCATGTGGCTGCCTGCAACTCAATATATAGAGTATATAGAGCAGAGATCTTTAGTTGTTGTTCAACCAAGATGCGTAATCGTGGTATGATTGTTGGTGCCACACACGGTGGTTTTTACGCACAACAGTCTCTAGAGTTTACAGAGAATGGTGCGATAAACAAAACACATTCAGTGAGCGGCAGTTCTGTGTGCAAAAACACCTTGTTAATGAGAGAGTTCGGAGGAGAATGTCCAGACTCATTCAAGCTAACAGAATGGCCACAAATGCTCAACAGCCATTTTAAAACAATGGTGTGCAGAAGGGCATCTTTTAACATACAACACAATGAATAATTCAGGCTGTTGTGGAGGCAAAAGGGGTTCCTAACCAGTAATAGAAAGGTGTACCTAATAAAGTGGCCGGTGAGTGTACAGTAATGTCAAATCTGAAAACATGGTCTGGAAAAGTGGTACATGGGACCATAGAAACAGTATCTGATAAAGAATGATGATGAAATATTACATCCATAGATATCGTCCAATTGGCTCATGATCCACGGTAATTGGTGTAAATGGATCTCGTTATCCTGAACCTTTCATGATCTAAACATGGAATATTGTTTGTCAGTTTCCATAAAACTATCATTAAGAGTAATGACAGTTACTTATCATGTTGAGCAGTTGTTTCAATTGATAGTTAGATCATCGTAATGAAATGAATAGACAGTCATCTCAGTATAGTCATTGTAATGTGTGAATTGCATTTTGAAATGGTAATACTTTGATGTTAAGTTGTGTCATTTGGAACAGGTGATTTTAGTCCAATGAACAAATGATCTTAGCTTTATGTGTATTGTATCCAAGCAATTGGAAAAAGTGTTGGAGTTTTGAAAAATGTGCATTTTGATCATCGGTTGTGAGTTTTGTGTCTAGAGTTTTGAAAAATGACATCAAGGTTTCTGAAATTAGTGCCAAAGTGATTGTAAAAAACTGTAATGACACATCTTTGTTGTCATTTGTCTTCTTTGCGGTCCTCTCTGCTCCACTTTAACTTCTCTTGACTAAAGAGTGTTACTGTATCTCTGCTTTTTATGTATCAGGATGCAGCTGCGCTGCGTGTGGAAAAGCCTGTGTAGGCTCTGAAGATGGTCATATATTTTATCATGCCCCCCTGCTCTTCTGCAGCATCTCCCATTCTCTACGAAGGCGGAAGTGCTACTCCTCACACTAATGTCCTAGCCCAATTATTGTGTGTGTGTGTGTGTGCATACGCTCATGAGTGAGTGTGTTTGGGTGCCTGCACACATGAATGTTCACTCATCTGTGTGTGCGTGCTCATGTTTGTTTGTGTGTGTGTGTGCACTTTAACATTTCCAAGGAAATGTTATTCCAAACATGTTCAAACACCCCAATGAATTCTGGATTCTAGGACAGGGGTTGGCCATTTGTGATCGACCGGCTCGATTCGGTCTTATGTATAAAAAAAATGTACGTTACATTTACACTACAGTTGATGAACAATGGGAAAGTAATTCTGCTTTGAAAGTGGATAAACTTGTAACCTCACTTTTGAGAAAATGCTCTTCTTTGGCTACACCCATTCAGCATCATTCACACCCTCTTAAGCTTTAGCCCCATCCGTCTCTTTAAGGATTCACATGTGAGGCCATGTGCTAAACAGAGTGAGTATGGTAGTGTAGTAAACAACCAAAGATTTCTATCAAGATGTTTGTAGGCAGTCGTCGCTGTGACATCATGAACATTCTATTGTTGTCCGACATCAAACTTGTCATTGTGGTTATAAAAAAGTATAAACATAAAAACAACAGGCTGCATTAGCAGCCTGGTGGTCCACAACAGCATAACTGGTGTATTTTAACACCAATAAACGCATCTGTTTTGGTTAATTTAGCAAACCAGGCTAGCAAACGTCTAGCTAATTTGTATTAATTATTACAGGAAAATAAACTCACAACAAAATCATTATTTATATGTTGATGGAAAGCTAGTTCCAGAAAATAGCTTACGGTTGTGAATGTGACAAAATATAAGCATGGCATTCTACCAGATAATTTTTGAACTTGGACACTGTCTTGTTGGCTTAACATTATATCCTAATTTGACTTTGGTGCAGGTCATGTTGTTCTTCACATTACCTAAACACATTACCTTCCCTGGTGCAAAAACAGTGTCTTATCCCGGAGCTTGAGTAAATTACATTACTAAGCTGCTCCCAAATGTACTTCGTCAGGACAAGGAAATCAATTCTATCGTTGACCATGTCAATTGGAGGTGTACCTGTTGATGTATTTCAAGGCCTACCTTCAAACTCAGTACCTCTTTGCTTGACATCATGGAAAAATCAAAAGAAATCAGCCAAGACCTCAGAAAACAAATTGTAGACCTCCACAAGTCTGGTTCATCCTTGGGAGCAATTTCCAAATGCCTGAAGGTACCACTTTCATCTGAACAAACAATAGTACACAAGTATAAAGGAGACGAAAAATTTTCAGTCTCTCGATGTGCAAAACTGATAGAGACATACCCCAAGCGACTTACAGCTGTAATCTCAGCAAAAGGTGGCGCTACAAAGTATTAACTTAAGGGGGCTGAATAATTTTGCACGCCCAATTTTTCAGTTTTTGATTTGTTAAAAAAGTTTGAAATATCCAATAAATGTCGTTCCACTTCATGATTGTGTCCCACTTGTTGTTGATTCTTCACAAAAAAATACAGTTTTATATCTTTATGTTTGAAGCCTGAAATGTGGCAAAAGGTCGCAAAGTTCAAGGGGGCCGAATACTTTCGCAAGGCACTGTACCTGCACCAGTACAACCAGTTGGAGGGAATTGTAGATTGTCCCATACATGTGGTGCAAAGAAACTAAAAGTAGATTTACCTAACTTTGAGGAGAAGAAAGGGATTTCCTACCTATCCCTGGGATCGGGTATGGTAACTCGTACAGCTAAGGCTGGGCATGAATACAACAGATTTGGTTTCAACAGCCAGTCCATTGGTAGTCCCAATAGCATGCAAAAAAGGGTCAGGGCCTGGGATCATGACTCTTACATATAGGATGATATCCGTGATTCAGCTATGCTTACTGTAGGTATATTATATAGACTGGAATTAGACGCCTTTTTCACACCGTGAAGCTGGGAGAGAACATAAATTGTTTGAAACCTGGATGTTTTACTTCGTATAGACCTAATGAGGCATTTTTTTTTACCTTACATCAAAGTAGCATGGCCAAAATCCGACCATAGAAACGTTGATGAAATGACTTTATAAACACTTCCTCACATGCCATTGAACATTTCTGTTCTGTTCTCTTGGTTTTCAAATTAATGTTCTTTTAGCAGCCAAAGACATAATCCAAGTTATATTGGAAACCCATGCAAGTTGTTGTATCTTCAGATCTCCCCTCTTTCTAAACTTTTAACGGACAGTTATTTCCATCTCTGTCATATGTGTGGTGCAAAAACATCTGCAAAAAATGGAGATTTGACATTAGAACTTTGTTTTCCTCAATTTTGGGAGTCAGTGTGCAGTATTGCCTGCGCTTATGTCAAGAAATACTAGTTCATCAACATTTTACACAAAATGTTCTGATCTGTTCCATCAGTCTAAAATTTGGGGATTTAAAGTGGTTTAATGAATTTTGGCTTTATTGTCCAAGAACTGTCCCAGAGTCTGTTTTTAACCATCCCAGACATAGGCAAAAAATAATAATCTGGGGCGGCAGGTAGCCTAGCGGTTAGAGAGGCAAACTAGCAAGCGGAGGGCTGCAAGTTTCAATCCCGAGTCCGACAGGAAAAATCAGACGGGAATTGAGCTGGCAACTGAAGAGTTGCTGGTATCAAATCCTAGATGCCATTGCCTGCCGTGGTGCTCTTGAGCAAGGCACCTAACACCCCACAACAACAGCTCCCCGGGTGGTCAGTGTGGAAGCTCACCACAACTCAAATCAAATCAAATGTATTTATATAGCCCTTCGTACATCAGCTGATATCTCAAAGTGCTGTACAGACACCCAGCCTAAAACCCCAAACAGCAAGCAATGCAGGTGTAGAAGCACGGTGGCTAGGAAAAACTCCCTAGAAAGGCCAAAACCTAGGAAGAAACCTAGAGAGGAACCAGGCTATGTGGGGTGGCCAAGTCCTCTTCTGGCTGTGCCGGGTGGAGATTATAACAGAACATGGCCAAGATGTTCAAATGTTCATAAATGACCAGCATGGTCGAAAAATAATAAGGCAGAACAGTTGAAACTGGAGCAGCAGCACGGTCAGGTGGACTGGGGACAGCAAGGAGTCATCATGTCAGGTAGTCCTGGGGCATGGTCCTAGGGCTCAGGTCCTCCGAGAGAGAGAAAGAAAGAGAGAAGGAGAGAATTAGAGAACGCACACTTAGATTCACACAGGACACCGAATAGGACAGGAGAAGTACTCCAGATATAACAAACTGACCCCAGCCCCCCGACACATAAACTACTGCAGCATAAATACTGGAGGCTGAGACAGGAGGGGTTAGGAGACACTGTACAACTCTCCATGTACAACTCTCCATAAACCTGTACATCTATGTGTATCTTGCGGAGGGGTTGGGTTAAAAGCGGTAGCCAAATGTAGCTTAGACCTTGTGTGTAAATTAACAAAAAATAATAATACATTTAATCGGGACAGCCTTAATTTTGAGCCCTGGTTAGTTGTCATAAATGCAACAACAATGTTGCATATCTCAGAACAAAAAAATACTTATTTAACGAAGAAAAAAAAAAAATTAACACTGCAGGCCAATTCAAATCATTTTAAATAAATGATGCAGTGCAACATAGATATGGCACGAATATCTGTCAGATAGGCCTGGGCTACAACAGTAGGCTACAACCACTTGATCAATAAAGTGGACACCGAAGCCTTTGCATGTAATGCCCTGATACTGTACATTTAGTGCTCAAATCTTTGCATATGCTACACATCAAAAAAAGGAATAGTGTTTTTGTAATTTGTTATAGGCTGTTTTTTAAGGACACGTAAATGTGGCTCATTTGGTCAAAGTCCCTCATTTATTAATGGCTGAATCTGAATGCATATGCATATGTCCGTTGAATTTCTCAATTAAAATCTTCCCAGTCATGTTAATCATTTTCCTAAAGGAAACCCTGAAGTGGCATATAGTTATGAAGACTTTAGAATATTCACATGAAAATCTGGCACCAATTGGATGGAAACCTAGCTATAGCCACCAAAATACAAGCCGAGATCTACCGCTCAGATTTGATTTATTACATGACTTAAGCATATGCAACATTAACCAATTAAAAACCATTCCGTAACAATGAGGTTTGTGCAGTAGGCTAAAGGCCCAATATATTATCACTACATATTGGCTACACTTGAATTGCCCTGCCAATGTTGTTTTTATCAGACCATTTTCAAATTATATTTCAAAATTGTAGGTATATGATCACACTGGTAATAGATCATTTGTTGTGTTACTTGTAAGGCACAGCTGAGTGAGCATAATAATTAGCTTTTTTTTACTAGACTGATGACCTGCATCTGTCTGATGGGAGTGAGAGAGCAATGGTGAGGCTGCTTCTCAACCGACTCACCGTCCCTCCTCTGTCCTTCCGTTCGCTGACAGAAGGGGACACAGGCTTCCAGCTGATGGCGAAACTTAAGTCGCACTGCATGTTTTGAAATCTTACATTATCCACTTTGCTGTGCATTCGAGGCTTATTTTTTACAGTCCATGCATGGGGTGAGGAAATTGCAGCCCTGGTGATCTAAGCTATTTGATTGGGCAGCGTTAGGCCCATATGTGCACTTGATTTGCTCTCTGGGCCTGCCGGGTAGACGGAGATCCATAATAACAATCAATCCAAACTGTGCAGTGGCCAACTGATGAATGGAAAGAGACATCTGTTACAAAACACAAAAAGTTGTGTGTCAAGAACTGCAAAGCTGCAGTTTTTTTCACACTCAGTTTCATGTGTTTTTCAAGAATAGTCCACCAGCCAAAAGAGTCAATATGGGCTAGCATCCCAGTGGAACACTTTCAAAACTTTATAGAGTCCATGCACCAACGAACTGAGGCTGTTCTGAGGACAAAAGGTGGGGTGCAACTCAATATTAGGAAGGTGTCCTTAATGTTTTGTACAGTCAGTGTACACTGGTGTTGCTTACCGAGATGACATTGAATGTTCTTGAGTGGCCAAATTACATTTTTTACTTAAATCGTCTTGAAAAATCTATGGCAAGACTTTTTTATAATTTTTTTTATCAAAAACACAAGGAAGGGGTAACATTAAAGGATTAGAACATGAAGGACAAACAATACAGCATCAAGACACTATCAAACATGTATCAGTCTTTCCGCAACAGAGCCATCCTTATGTGTGAGGGTGCGTGTGCATGAGAGTGATATAAAATATATGTCATAGTTTCCTTTTTCATGATCACAATCTTGTGAAACCCGAACCCTCCCCCCACAGTTCCCCAATACCTGTCCCTCAACCATTCGAGACCCCTCCCTCAGTTCCCCCCCCCCCCCCCCCCCGGAAGAGAAAAAAATAAAGATATTCAATTAATTCCATTCCCACCCCTAAGAACACCCCAATGCACCAACAACCAAGAGAATGAACTAAAGAGAAAAAAGGAAAAGACAGAAGAAAACAGCAAACAACAATGCAAAAAATATATAACAAAACAATACATTTAAAACAAAGGACATCAAGGACAACTGAAATCATAACAGCAATGCCTACTTTATATGTTTGTGTGCATGTCTGGCACTATTACATGTATGTGTGTGTTCTTGTATGTGTGTATTTGAATGAGAGTGTGTGTATATGCATGTGTACAAACACCTGCACGGCATCAGCCTCAGCATTAGTTGTAAAAACACTGCCAATTAGTGTCATTCAAATGTACTTTGTTTTATTTTGAATTTTTTTCTCCTTTATCTTTTGACCATCATCCTCTCTCACACACAGCAGCTCCACTCCCACTTGTCTCCAATTCCACATACCAACCCTCAGCTTCCCATCCCATCTATCTCTGCTGGTCACCCACTTCGTGTTTCTATGCAACACATATCTTTCAACTATGATGTGATGTTTAACGTACAATTTCAATCTATCTAATAGAATCTACAGATGGCGTGTTGAAGAGAAATACTTTTACTAAGAGTATTAGTATATTAGTAATTGACTGACCCGGTCTCTCCAGATCTCCTAACAGTATTATTTCTAGGGTCAATTTTAGATCAATGCTATGCATTTTCAGCCATTCCAGAACCTGAGACAAGAAACAGGCTACCTGAGGGCAATACCAAAGTAAATAGTCTATTGATTCTGTATCCTCACAACAAAATCTGCAGAGCTTCGATGATTTTATGCCACAAATATTAACATTTTGTTGGTGGCAAGAATTCTATATAATAATTTTAGCTGAAAAGCACGAAGTCTTGAATCTTGTGTTGTTTTATATATCAACTCATACACCCTGTACCATGGACTCAGTACATCAAAAATCTCTTCCCAACTATTTTGCAATCTGAATGGCACAGTTGTCCTCATCCTGGTCCTCAAATGAAACTGGTATACTTTCCTATTTATGCTATTTTTATTCCTCCGCCAGTTTTGATCCTTTATATTGGGCAGACAGACCAGCTCCCTACCTCCTCCCACTGCCACCTGCCTCCTCTATTTTTGGGGCAATGCTGTAATCAATTGGTTGTACTCTTGGATTGAGCAGACCTTCCCGTACAATTCTGATAACTCCATGAAGGACATAACAAAATACCCTTTTCAAACATCTTTCCCATAAATACAGGTATTTTATCAACCAGCACTTTTGAGTTCAGCCATAATATTTGTTATCTTTTCAGGGGGATGAAATTGAAATTGAAGTTTGAAAAAAAGTATCATTTTCAATTAATTGAAAATGAGACATTGCAATCTGCACAAAGGCAAAAAGGCCATTTTCAAACAATGGATGAGCTTTTCTTATTAATCTACTTGAGAACCATTTAGGGTTCAAATAAAGCTTTTGAATGAGTGAAGTTTTTAAGAGAGATGTTTAGTGCTTTTATATTTAATAATTTCAACCCACCCAATTCATATTCATTATATAGATAGACTCGTTTTATTTTGTCTGGTTTAGCGTCCCAGATAAAGTGAAATATGTTTTGCTCATATGATTTGAAAAATGAATCACCAGGAGTAGGGAGCGCCATAAGTGAGTAAACTGAGATATGACTAAGGAGTTAATCAGGGCAATTTTTCCATAAATAGACAGGCATTTACCTCTCCATGGTTGCAGGATCTTGTCTATTTTTACAAGTTTTCTATTGAAATTCATTGTTTATTTATATATTTTGTGATATGAATACCGAGTGTGTCTACTTCAACAACAGCCAATTTTTTAGGTAAGCTGCAAGGGAATGTAAAAGTTGTATATTTTAAGAATCCAATACGTAATATTGTACACTTATCATAATTAGGTTTTAGTCCAGAGAGTACAGAAAAGTGATCTATATCTTTAATGAGACTTGCAGGGATCTAGCTTGCAGACTTAACATCAAACTTGAGTCATCTATGGCAAGACTTGATAATGGCTTGACATAGCTTCAAGATTTGTTATTAGAATAGTGTGCAACAACCCCATAGGACAGGACATGACAGGAACAGACACTGGACACAAACAGACATTGAAGACGGTGGTGCGGAATGCCTCACGATAAAAAGGTAATAATCAATATCTGTAAAACAGACTAAGCATTAGCACTTTGTTCCGACTTTGATCCACTTATTTGTGGGCAATAACCTTCAATCTGGAGAAGACCACAAAACAAATAAGGCTAGACAAGTTTATCAACAAATATTACCAACACAGTTGTAATAATGGAGCTGTGATTCAGGAAGCAGGTGCAGGTGAAATGTTAAATAAAACAAAACAAATAACGAGACAATTTCACAAGGCTACACACCAGTCCACAAGAATAATACCAACTGAAGAGTGAACATAAACGAGTGACATAAAGGGGAGGAAATGATGAAGGTAATGAAGTCCAGGTGTGAGCCATATTGATTAACAGGTGCACGTAATGATGAGTGCCGGAACCCAACACTGCTCCTCTGGGCCAAACCCCTCCCAGTCCACCAGATACTGGAGCCGACTCCCACGATGTCCAGGGGGGTGGAGGTGTGTCGTGGGGGACTGTTTCGTCTAGGTGACCAGGAACCACCGGCCTGAGAAGGGAAACATGAAAAGAGCGTGAGATACGATAGTGACTGGGTAGTTGTAACCTCTACATCACCTCGTTGACCCTCCGGAGAACCTTGAATGGATAGATGTGACCAAGGTCGCTGGGGCAAGGGAAGCGGCAGGAGCTTCCCTTCTGGAGCATTCCAGGGGGACATTATTTGAGCACATACTGAAAAGAAGTTGACATACCAAGTGATATCCTGCACCAAGTTGGGCCACCAGTACTTCTCAGCGATGGAGTGGATGGTGAGAGAAATACTTGGATGTCCAGCGACAACAGCTGTGTGTGCCCAGGTTAGCAACCGATCCCTTATCCCTGTGGGAACGTAGATGCGCTCGGGACGACAATGCCGGGGTGCTGGCTCCCTCTCTAGAGCCTGGCGGATGTCCAGAGCGTTGGCCTTGATTTTCTTAGAGCCTGGCCGATAGTTCAGCGTGAAGTCGAACGTGGTGAAGAAAAGTGCCCACCTGGCTTGGCGCGGATTCAGTCTCCTCGCTGTCTGTATGTACTCTAGGTTCCGATGGTCGGTGAGGATGATGAATGGTTCTTTGGCGCCCTGCTTTATGGCTGACGGGACCAAGGGGAGAAGGTTCCGACATCTCTTAGGGATGTCATTGAGTCCTCGGTAATCGAAACATGGGCGTAATCCGCCCTCCTTGTTCACGAAGAAGAAACCGGAGGGGAGGAGCAGGAGAAGTTGTGGCAACAGTCAATGCCAAAACATGTCAGAGAGTAACCAGGGTAAGTGTGGAGAGCCAATCTCCAAAAGAAAACAAGACAAACACAGGCGATTCATGCTTTTCACCAACTGTTAGGGTAAGAATGGAAACCGACTTCATAAAGTCAATGAATGATCAATTGGGCATACCTGAACTAGCCAGTAAAGATATAAAGGCCTTCAGAGCCTCAAGATGAGTGACAAAAAAGCAGTGACACTGGAGAAAGAAACTGTTCTGAGGGCAAAAGGGATGCGTGCAATTCAATACTAGGACGTTGCCAAGCCTTTGATACTGGGTAATCCTACAAGGTAGGGAGGGATTTATTTTCTATTTGTCGAGATTGACAGTGGTGTTGAAAATGCAAACTATGATATTGAATTGCCGTTGTTGGTATGTTTTGTTTATTGTTTGTGTGGCGCATTGGCACAGAAACCTGTTGGTGGAAAATTCGTTGCATATATTTTATATAATATCAAAATGTTGAAAATCTGATTTCTCCCTAGCTGATCATTGTCTGCAGCTGACTCTGATCGTAGTTAATGAAACAAGCAGGGAGCTCATCAGTGGTGGTCGGCGAACGCTCAACCTTTTGACCCGTAGCCCTGTGTGGCATTGACTGTGCCACAAAAGCATGCTGAACACAGGTTGCTACAATTATTGTTATTTGTGGTCGTAAACATTATTGAGTTCATTCTATGAGGGGGGGAAGGTGTTCAATTTATTTTACAGTACAAGGGGAGGGTCATGTGGGGAGGGGGGAGCATTTTTTTATGACACTTTTAGTTGGACCAGCCCCTCCCCCAGTAAATGTTGATCTGTCTCTAAATGCATAGAAATATAATTTATAGAATGTTAGTCTCCTTTCAAGTCAATGAGCCATACTTTCTTTTCCTTCTATTTCTATGCATAAAATCCAGACAGATAAATATAGAAAAATTGGGCCCTAAAAACCAAGCTCTGATATCAACTTTTCATGTTTCAGTTTTACTTATAAATTCATGGGCAGAGCAAAGTTAGCTGTGTAGTTGGGAAGTGATGATTTATTATTTCCAAAACACTGCACACAATGATGAGGTCACAGTCACTCCTCAAATGTAAATTGTGTCCTCATGCTAATGTCTAAGAGCCTCCTATCACAAATAAAATTACCAAGGATGTTTGTACGTTTTTCCAAAACAATCCTTGGGCGACTCGGGGAGGGAGCATGAGTGAGTGGATGTCAGGGAGCTTCCTTCTTTGTATTTCAGCAGGAAGTGTAGAGGCTTACTAGTTGTTGAATAGTCAAGCAAGTGGCCGCTTATCTGACGCAGTGACAACATACAACATGCATAAATGAATGATTTACAATATGTGTACTTGGGGCCAAAGGATCAGATAAATATTTTGAGAGATAAACTACCCTTGAAGGTTATTAAACATGGTGTCCCTTACAGATAGGTGTATTATGTAACGCATGTGGATGTGTATGAGTATGCATACCTAGGTAGGTGAGAGAGAGAGAGAGAGAGAGAGAGAGAGAGAGAGAGAGAGAACAGGTGTAGAAGCTGTGGCTGCAGTGTCAGAACTGGTGAAGACTGGACAGATGACAGTCACCAGAGCTGTCCTCAGCCGACTAGGACAGACCGAAGTCAAGGACACAGATCTGCTGGTTGCACGCTACTACCAGAACCAGACACACACACTGAGTCCCAAAGTTCCACAGATGACATTATAAAGGTTAATTCATGCTTAAACCAAGCTCTAAAGCAATATACCTGCAAAATATTTCTGATGGGTCACGGTTTAACACCCTTTGAAAACAAGAAGCGGATCTCTATGTTGATCTGTTATGAAATAGAACAATAAATGGTCAAATAAATACACAGCCAGGAGAGTGTTAGATTCTCATTTTAATTTGTGTAGTTAATCTTCCGTTATTAATTTACTTTATCAAATAGAACAGACAACTTAATTGCCTATCAACAATGCTTGACATGACAGGAATGTGTTTTATTGTGAATTATGTTACAGACAATACAATCAGTACAGTGCTGTGTGACACCATTCTTCCACAATAAATTAATGTGGTGTTTTGTTGATGGAAAACGCTGTCTCAAACGCGGCTCCAGAATCCCCATAAGTGTTCAGTTGGGTTGAGATCTGGTGACACACACACACACTCCCTTTAAACCCCATGTGCTCTTTTGAGACCACTCTTTCAAAGTCACAGATCTTATAGCCAAATGAATGGGCAACTGGGCATTTTTATACATGATGGGATGTTAATTGCTTAATTAACTCAGGAACCACACGTGTGGAAACACCTGCTTTCAATTACTTTATATGCCTAATTTACTCAAGCATTTCCTTTATTTTCGCAGTTACCCAGTGCGGCAAGTTATTGATTATGTAAAGATGTTGATTATAATAGTACTGAATTCATGTTGGAGGTAGTGTTGTCACGGTGACAGATGTTTTACTTCAATACCGATACCAGGTTTAGTAATATACTGAGTTTGAGTTTGAGTTTATTTTTTATTTTTACAGGGACAGTGCATATTAATCAACGTTTCAGTAAAAGTGCCGGTTTTAGCCAGCCGGCTAATTTTCAACCGCAGTCCCTGGGCAGGTTATTAAAAACAATTACAATATAGACAATAGCAGCATAGAACAAGCAAGACATAGCAACATAGGACAAGCAAGACATAGCAACATAGGACAAGCAAGACATAGCATACAGACAGAGCAACATAGGACAAGCAAGACGCAGCATACAGACAGAGCAACATAAAATAAAAAGCAGCAAGACAAAATTCATAAAAGCAACAAAGTGTTTCCACACCTCACAAGCTACAGACAACAGACAACATGGAAAGCGGCAACACACAACTAGGGACCATGTTCACAAATCTGATTGACCTTTAGCCATGTCTTCAAGCATTTTGTGAAAGTGTGATATGTGGTGCAGTTATGTGTGTCTGATGGCAGTGTATTCCAGACATGGGAAGCTCTCACAGAGAATGCAGATTTACTAAAGGTGCTTTTCCTTAGGGGAACTATACAGTCACCTCTCATGGCAGACCTTGTGGATCTGCTGCCATATGTCTGGGTTTTCTGTTTAACAAAAATATTGAGTGGAGGGGGAGCCAGGCCATTAAGGATCTTGAATACAAGACATGCGTCGGTGTATTGCACAAGATTTTCCCAACTCAAGAGCTCATGCTTTCTAAGGATGTGACAAAGATGATGGCTATTGGGCTTCCTATCAAGCACTTTGAGAGCCTGTTTGTAGACAGACTGAATAGGTCTGAATACTCTACACCGAAACGATACCACAAAAACAAAAATCGTATTAGCTAAAGTCACAGAATAACCACTGTGTTTAAATTATTATTTTTTTAGATTGAATAATTTGTTTAACTGGTAGAACAAATATAATAGCAAATAGAATAGATTCTATTCTATATTACATTTCTTACAAAAATAATACACCATATTAAATATCAGAAGAATACCTTCAATTTTCCTTATGCAAAACAATATTGGAGACTCAGAGCAGAATTGTATTTTTCACAAAACCATATAAAAAAAATGATACATTTCAGGGTTCATTTGCTCATCAATAGCCATAATTTGGTGTTAAATGACATTCATTAGACCTATAATTCATTATTCATAACAGCTAAATAAGTTGATGTATTAAATTAATTATTTAACCACTCCATACATTTCTTGTTAATAAAACTATAGTTTTGGAAAGTTGATTTACTAGTTTTTATTCAGTTTCAGTTTGATAACCTATGTATTTCATTTTTATGTTATTTTGTTTTAGTGTTAGCCACAGTAATTTGCCTTATTCATGTGGGCTAGGAGCCATTCACAGTTGAAGTCAGAAGTTTACATACACTAAGTTGACTGTGCCTTTAAACATCGTGAAAAATTCCATAAAATGATGTAATGGCTTTAGAAGCTTCTGATAGGCTAATTGACATCATTTGAGTCAATTGGAGATGTACCTGTGGATGTATTTCAAGGCCTACCTTCAAACACAGTGCCTCTTTGCTTGACATCATGGGAAAATCAAAAGAAATCAGCCAAGACCTCAGAAAAAACATTGTTACACACGGTATAAACAAAACATTAAGTCAATAATACAGTAGAAAAAAAGAAAACATAAAAGTCTAAACAGTGAGGGCAAATGAGGCAAGATAAGTGAGTTAAGGCAAGAAATAGGCCATGGTGGCGAAGTAATTACAACATAGCAATTGAACACTGGAATGGTAGATGTGCAGAAGATTAATGTGCAAGTAGAGATACTGGGGTGCAAAGGAGCAAGATAAATAAATAAATACAGTATGGGGATGAGGTAGATAGATGGGGCTGTTTACAGATGGGCTAAGCACAGGTGCAGTGATCTGTGATCTGTAGGTGTCTCACTTCAAACTAAGTATTACAGGACACTAAATGAAGTGTACATAAATTGGTTATTAACGTTCTGCTGATTTAGGAAGGCTCTCTCATGATCCACAGGTTACTGTAGGGTGTGAGAGGTATTTAAATGGGTTGATGGACCTGCTAAGCTTGCATTTGTGTGTGTGTGCGCGCGTACGGGTGTGCATGTGTGGGTCTGAAACAAGATGATTTAATTAACATTAACAACATTTAGCAACTCCTCGTTTCCACACATAGCCTACAAGCCACTGATGCAGACCTTTGAAACATCTACATTTTAAAAAGTCTAATAAATCCATGTAATATAGCGTACACCTTCACAGTAAATCCATGATTTAATTTAGACAGGAATAACGAGACATGATATGAAGAAAATGTATTCAATTTCAGAATAACAGAATAGGGTACTCTCAGTAGTCCTTATGTTAGGCCCTGATCTGCCATGGGGCTGTGGGCTACACTAGTTAATTTAGCAGACAAGATTTGCTTAGAATTCCGTGGTATTATTTTATAGTTTGAAGAATATAAAATATAATATATATTTTCACCAAACAATTTGAGGTAGTGAGCACATGGGGCTATTCAAGAGGTTAACAAAGAAACAGGTACTCCTATATGCTTAATTTAGAGTTATTTATATGGGCTAGGCTGTAATTAAAAGGTACAGTGCCTTCGGGATGTAGTCAGAAGCCTTGAATTTCCCCACATTTTGTTAGGTTACAGCCTTATTATAAAGTTGACTCAATTTGGATTTTTTTCCTTCATCAATCTACACACAATACCACATAATCACAAAGCAAAAACAGGCATTTAGACATTTTTGCTAATTTATAAAACCTTTCAAATTTAAATATCACAATTCCATAAGGATTCAGAGCCTTTACTCGGTATTTGTTGAAGCACTTTTGGCAGTGATTACAGCCTTGAGACTTGAGTATTAAAAAAAATATTTACCTTTTATTTAACCAGGTAGGCAATTGAGAACAAGTTCTCATTTACAATTGCGACCTCGCCAAGATAAAGCAAAGCAGTTCGACACATACAACAACACAGAGTTACACATGGAGTAAAACAAACATACAGTCAATAATACAGTAGAAAAATAAGTCTATATATGAGGTGAGATAAGGGAGGTAAAAGCCAAAAAAAAGGCCATGGTGGCGAAGTAAATACAATATAGCAAGTAAAACACTAGAATGGTAGATTTGCAGTGGAAGAATGACGCTAAAATGACGCTATGACGCTACAAGCTTGGCACACCTGTATTTGGAGAGTTTCTCCTATTCTTCTCTGCAGATCCTCTGTAGTCTCTGTCAGGATGGATGGGGACTGTCACTGCACAGCTATTTTCAGGTCCCTCCAGAGGTGTTCGATCGGGTTCAAGTCCGGGCTCAGGCTGGGCCACTCAACGACATTCAGAGACTTGTCCGAAAGACACTCCTGTGTTGTCTTGGCTGTATGCTTAGGGTTGTTGTCCTGTTGGAAGGTGAAACTTCGCCCCCAGTCTGAGGTCCTGAGTGCTCTGGGACAGGTTTTCATTAAAGATATCTCTATACTTTTCTCTGTTCATCTTTCTGACTAGTATCCCAGTCCCTGCCGCTGAAAAACATTGTCACAGCATGATTCTTCCACCACCATGCTTCACTGTATTGATGGTGCCAGGTTTCCTCCAGACTTGGCTCTTGGTATTCAGGCCAAAGAGTTCAATCTTGGTTTCATCAGACCAGAGAATCTCGTTTCTCATGGTCTGCGAGTCTTTAAGTGCCTTTTGGCATCCCCAATCGGACTGCCATGTGCCTTTTACTGAGGAATGGCTTCCGTCTGGCCACTCTACCATAAAGGCCTGATGGGTGGAGTGCTGCAGAGATTGTTTTCCTTCTGGAAGATTCTCCCATCTCCACAGATTACCTATAGACCTCTGTCAGAGTGACCATCAGATTCATGGTCACCTACCTGACCAAGGCCCTTCTCCCCCAATTTCTCAGTTTGGCCAGACGGCCAGCTCTAGGAATTGGCTTGGTGGTTCCAAACTTATTCCAATGAAGAATGATGGAGGCCACTGTGTTCTTGTGGACCTTCAATGCTGCAGAAATATTTTGGTACCCTTCCCCAGATCTGTGCCTCGACACAATCCTGTCTCAGAGCGTTATGGACAATTCCTTCGACCTCATGGCTTGGTTTTTGCTCTGACATGCACTGTCAGCTGTGGGACCTTATATAGACAGGTGTGTATCTTTCCAAATCATGTCCAATCAATTGAATTTACCACAGGTGGACTCCAATCAAGTTGTTGAAACATCTCAAGGATGATCAATAGAAACAGGATGCACCTGAGCTCAAATTTGAGTCTCATAGCAAAGGGTCGGAATACTTATGTAAACAAGGTCTTTCTGTTTTTTATATTTTATAATTTTGCTTACATTTCTTTCCCATTTTAGCTTCCCGCAGCTGGTCTAGTCATATAGTCAGAGACATGGGGCTACTATGGCATATAGATAACTTGAGGAACAACCTGTTATTGTTTCCAATCATCTTTGCTTCTGAGAAATTTGGTCACGTGGCATAAGACAAAGAGCCGTTGAGAGTGTCCACAGTTCTTCAGTCTATCTTGTTCTTTTTCTGTCTTCCAAGGGAACAGCTGTGTGGAGATATGAATCTCATTGACAATTCTATCGGCAGATAGGAGTAACGTTATCACTTGTTTGTGTGCTATGACATCACACATCCGGTACACATAGCCACAAGAAGAAAACAAGGTAGCTTATGATGCCCCAAGGGGTGGAACCAACCATGACAAGCAGTTTTTTGGTTTCCATATAAACCCCTTGCGTTTCTGTTTGGTCTCTTATTGGTCTTGGTCTCCACTTATGGGTGGTCGTTGACCAGCTCCATTGTTGCAATAATTAATCGATATTACAGGTTGATTATTTGAAGAAATTGAAAGTCTCTTCTCCCTTACTTGATTAGAATTTCCACGACATAGGCCTGGCCTATAGTAAGATGATGGGAATCTCCTCTTTTTAATGGAGGCCATCACTCTGTTTTCTAACGTAGTTGCATAGCTTATAGAAACATGCACAACATGAGCTCATGGGCTCTCATGATGTGTTTCAGTAGATTTTCGATTACGGAGCTAGCCAACAACACAGCTAACACAATCACTGAAGCTGTAAAGACTGCAAATTAGCTGCACCATTTCGTTCTACCTTTTTTTCTTTGTATATATCCATAAAAATGATGCCAGCTGATTTATGATTTTGACTGGCTGAGAAATGCTGCCTGCCTGTCTGTATCGTCCCTAACCCTGACCCCTGACCCTGACACATGGAGATTGAATATGAATATTGAAACACTTTTGCAAATGTCGGAGAGACAGACAGCGAGGTTTATGCAAATCACCGCAGTTGAAAACTAAATGTTAGTCTAAAAGAAATGTGAGATAATGTCTAGATGCTTTAATAGTGGAGATCAATTTTATAATTTGCCTGGCTGGGCAGATGAGACAGTGGATTGTGCCGTCAGATGGAACCGAGTAAATAGGCATTTATATTGGTTTATTGGTAACTTGTGGAGTAGACACCGGTTGGAATGCTCTATTAACCAATCAGCATTCAGGATTATAAACACCTGTTGTGTAAGTATAGCTAAACCCTGCACATTTCCACAATGTATGTCCTTAAATGTGGATTTTAAACCTAACCCTAACTAATGAAGGTGAAGTTTGATGCGTTGGTCAACCAGACCTTCCCCGCATTTGGGTGAATGTGTCTGGGTACAAGATTAGGTGTAATGTGACTAACATGACATCACTTTAGAGCATATGCAATCCTTCAGCACAACATGTCACGCTTTATAAAGCACATGTTTATATTTGACACAGTGGGTTGTGTAACTTTTGACACAGGTGATTGTCACACAGTAATGCCACATTTATGACGCATTTTATATAGTGTAAAGTACGGTTATGATGCTTTATGTTGTGCTTATGAAGCCTTTATAAAGCCTTTATAAGGTGAACTTCATTTAAAGTGGGACCGTCAGCTGTATGCACAAGCGCAGCCTGCCTAGCTACTGCCAGATTGAGAAATATTACTTGACAGACTCCATTCTCTGTCACGAATCGTTGCCGGTCTACTAGCTGCCACCGGTCTACTAGTTTCACCTGTTCATTGTTTGGTTGTTAGGGTGGGGTTATTTAAGTTCGTTTAGCCCGCTTCTGTTTGTGCGGGCTTGTTCTTCTGTATTTGTGAGAGGTGTTAGTGTTTGTTGGGTTTTCTCGCTGTCCTGGTATTTTGGTATTTTACCTAAGGGTACTATATTGTTTTTATAGTTACGCCTGTTTGGGTATACTATTTTGTTCCTTTGATTTTGGACATTAAAGCGTGTTTTTTCCCGCATCCTTTGCTCTCTGCGCCTGACTCCACACCCATTCACTCATTGAGCGTTCTATCCATACATACGCTCTCTATCCATACATGACGTGAGACAAATTTGACAGAATTACCAAAAGTAACAAACATTCTAGTCCAAAACCATTTTTCATTTTCTAGTATAAACCCTATGAAAGTCCCATCTACTTCTTGGTTCAAGTAATGTGTTGTTTTTGAATGGGCGTCAAGCTTATATACTGAACAAAAATATAAACGCAACATGCAACGATTTCAATGATTTTACTGGGTTACAGTTCATATAAGGAAATCAGTCAATTTATATAAATTCCTTAGGCCCTAATCTATGGATTTCACAGGACTGGGCAGGGGCTACCCGCTGGGGAGCCAGGCCCAGCCAATCACAATGAGTTTTTCCCCACAAAGGGGCTTTATTACAGACATAAATACTTTTTATTGTCCCCAGCACAAGTGGCAGCTGTGTAATGATCCTGATGTTTAATCAGTTTCTTCATATGCCACACCCGTCTGGTGGATGGATTGCCTTGGCAAAGGAGAAATGCTCACTAACAGGGATGTAAACAAATTTGTGCACAAAATTAGAGAAATTAGCTTTTTGTGGGTATAAAACATTTCTGGTATATTTTATATCACCTCATGAAACATAGGACCAACACTTTATATGTTGCGTTTAGATTTTTGTTCAGTAAATCCTAAAATTCATAAAAAATGCTAGATTTTTTTTTTTTCTTCATGAAAATAATTTACGATATACAACGTGTAAAGTTCTATTCGTATTTGGGATTAATTTACCTTTACCCAATGCCTTTTATTAAGGTTTTCGAGTACAAACAAAATGCAATTGAAAACCTTCTTGAAAAGGCATCAGGTAGAAGGAAATGAATCCACAAATATAAATATAATTTGACATACTGTATATCTGAAATGAACATGTTTTCCTGAATTTGATTATACTGCATAAACTTGAAGCCCATTCAAAAACAGTAACCAGGAAGTAGGCAGGACTTCCATAGCATATTAGTAATTTCCGGTGTGTGACTTTGGGAACAACAGGTAAAATAAGGGATATGGGAGAGTGCTTGACGACGAAATGTCCAACCTTAATCCTGCAGTGCAATAGATTACTGTTCTTTCTCTGGTTTAGAAGTGCAGCATTCAGTTGTTCGATCAATGAACAATAGATTGATAGATAGACGATTGCAGCTATAAGTAAGAGATTAATTTCCTCTTGGGGATAGTGATACGCTAGCGTCTCAAGTGGCCAATAGCCTCGGGAAATGCAGAGCGCCAAATTTAAATAAAACGCTATAAAACTCAAACTTTCATTAAATCACACATGCAGGATACTCAATTAAAGCTACACTCGTTGTGAATCCAGCCAACATGTCAGATTTTAAAAATGCTTTTCGGCGAAAGCATGAGAAGCTATTATCTGATAGCATGCACCCACCTGAACCAGTTGTAAACAAAAGAACTAGCGTAGCAGGCGCTACACAAAACGCTGAAATAAAATATAAAACATGCATTACCTTTGACGAGCTTCTTTGTTGGCACTCCAATATGTCCCATAAACATCACAATTGGTCCTTTTTTTCGATTAATTCCGTCCATGTATACCCAAAATGTCAATTTATAAAGCAGGTTTGATCCGGAAAAAAACAGCTTGCCAAAACACAACGTCACTACAAAACATTTCAAAAGTTCCCTATAAACTTTGCCAAAATATTTCAAACTACTTTTGTAATACAACTTTAGGTATTTTTACTCTAGACTTGTCTTGTATATGTGCTCTTTTGTTCACTTTTAGTTCCAAGTGTCCTAAGTCTGATGAAGTTTGCTACTTGCAGTTTTATTTTCAACTTTTGTCATTTTAAGGTTCTCCTGCAGTCATGGACCAGATGCTTGAACAGATGTCTCTCATTTGCGCATGTCCCTCTTGAGTCGGTGGCTTGTACCACTCTGTTGCTTGCTGTGACTATGACACAGAAAGGAATGTCGGGCCCCTATGATGGAGCCTAATTGCAGGAGCTAGTGAGATGGGCAAGGCCAGGGCTAGGGTCTAGGGCAGGGGACTGCAATGTGTGGCTCTGGAGAAGCATGTAGCTCTTTAACTGCTTGTTTGGGTTCTAACCCCTGGGCTAGTGGCTAGGAAACTGCAACTAACGATGCACACCATCCTTCACCGTCACGCACTTTCTTTTCAGGAACTCTGCAGCAAAAGTAGCATTTTACAGCAGCATTTTACCTTTCCAGCACTTTGTTAAGTGTTTTAGTGGCCTGATTGATTACATTAACAAATGAAGTCTAAATAGTACAGGTGATTGAACGTGAAATAGATGAATCCATTCTAGGCCCAGCAATGTGGAGAGAGCCATGTGTCTCACACTTTAGTGAGGTGAAATGAATGTCTGGTCTGCTAGTGGCTGCCCATTTCACCTCCTCTGTGCCCATTTCACAGTTCCCAAAACCAGTCGAGCCATCACCACCACAGACATCAGCCATCTGTTTTGGATCTGCTCTCTGCCACACAAAATGGCAGCCTGGTATCAGCAGAAAAGGTTCAATCTGGTACTTTTTCCCCAAAAGATAGCAATCAAAGAACATGAAGCTTACATTGCCTTCAGTGGGGGGAAGATTAGTGTCACAATATTGACGCCTAGAGACAAGCCTCAGAGACATGATGACTAGGTGAATACATTGCATTCAATGAGATTGACGCATTGATACTGCATAGGTCAAGTTGTTGACACAAATCAATTGCCTTCATGATGTCAAATCTCTCTCTCTATTCTTTAATCCAGGAATCAACAATTACATTCAGTCACGGGCCAATTTTTTCTAGTAGCTATTGACCACAAAAACCCAAAACAGATATAATATTTGACTAAAACATAATGATTTCAAACCTTGCTTACATTTGTATACGATCAGATGTCTCTCTGTTATGCGTGGGAATACCTGGGAACAGATTTCCAACATTTGAATCATTTAGAGCGGATTTCCTGGTGTTTTTACAGTCTTTTTTGTCCAACAATGAACCCCCCCCCCCCCCTCTCATAATGTTGCTACCTGTATACTAGTAGCATTACAAGCCTACACTGCCTGCAAAGTTTTTACCAGATAATTTAGCCAAAGCATCATAACCTCCCTTTTCTAGCTAGCAACCATATTCAGCTTGTCAACATGTGACTGTGACCTGCTCCAAAATCATGTCTACACATTGATGGGATTGAGACATGGGAGCCAGCCAGCCACATCTCTAACTTGTCAAGTTAGCTAACATTAGCTAAAAAAATATATGCTGATGGTCCTGTTGGTCAATGTCATGGCATTGCATACCAAAAGTTGTTTGCCAAAGTGTAAGCGCCAAAAATTATCCGCCCAATTTAGTCAATATAATTGCACTGCTTACCAAAAGTTGAGTGCCCAAAATTGACTGCCAAATTAGTCAATTTACCATCTAGAAAATAACACAATATTAAAGATACTAGTTACAGTGCATTACAAAAGTATTCATCCTCCTTGGCATTTTTCCTATTTTGTAGATGCTGAAAAGGCGTTTGATTCAGTGGGATGGGATTATCTATTCCAAGTCATGGAAAGATTTGGTTTCAACAGAGAAGTGATACAGTGTATCAAAACACTGCATTCGTGTCCGACTGCTAGAATAAAGAATAAAGATAATTGGACATTTGTCATGAATGACGAAATTAGAGCGAGGGGCAAGACAAGGCTGTACTCTTTCACCCACGATCTTCTCCTTGTACATCGAGCCATTAGCACAGGCAATACAACAGGACCCATCTTTAGAGGGAATAACAATAAGAGACAGTGAACATGAGATGTGCATGTATGCTGGTGACATTCTGTTATTCCTTAATGACGCAGGCTCAAGTGTACCTAGATTGATGGATGTTTTACAAACATTTGGAACATATTCAGGATATGTGCTTAACGTACACAAGACCCAAGCCCTAGTATATAATTATACCCCACAGAAAAAGCTGAAGAGCAGGTATAACTTCCAGTGGACCTCTTCATCCATTAAATAACTTGGAGTAAATTTACCAAAAGATAAAACCAAACTTCATGACGTGAATTACAATCACATCCACAAGACAATATATGATGACCTGGACAGGTGGAATCTTAGTAGTAGAATTGAAACAATCAAAATGAACATTGTGCCAAGGTTACTGTATTTGTTCCAATCACTGTTTATAGAAATCCCGCCAAAACAGTTTAGAGAATGGGATAAACGGATATCAAGGTTTATCTGGAACAGTAAGAGACCAACAATTAGATATACAACATTACAACTACCAAAACACATTGGGGGTATGGCCTTACCAAACCCCCTATTTTGTGTCAACCCAATTGAGACCTCCGGTGTGTTGGTGCAATTCAGAATCCAAATCCAAATGGAAAGACATCAAGACTACTTTGACAGAGATACACATACAGTCAGTTTTGGGAAATAAGGACATGGTAATAGAAATATACAATAGACAACATCAGTGGATTAATTTCTCTCTTAAAACATGGTTTAGGGGTAGTTAAGCAAAATAATTTAGACAGAGGTCAAACTGCTGAGTTGGCCCGCATATGACCCCGGCTTCATCCCTGCAATTCAGGATAGCAGATTTCAACAGTGGATGCAGAAAGGCATCACATCATTTAGTACAATCAAAAGGAATGGGGACCTAGAGAACCTCCAGGATCTAAGTAAAAAACATGGCTTGGATAAACAAGATTTTTACAGATACCTACAAGTTCGACACTATTTCTTAACCTGTCTAGGACTGGGGTTCCGCCAGGAACCCCTCGCCAACAGCCAATGAAATTGCAGGGCGCCAAATACAAATCAACAGAAATCTCATAAATCAAATTTCTCAAACATACAAATATTTTACACCATTTTAAAGATACAATTCTCGTTAATCCAGCCACAGTGTCTGATTTCAAAACTGCTTTACAGCGAAAGCTCCACAAACTATTATGTTAGGTCACCACGAAGCCACAGAAAACCCCAGCCATTTTTCCAGCCAAAGGGAGGAGTCACAAAAAGCACAAATAGAGAACATTAATCACTAACCTTTGATCTTCATCAGATGACACTCACAGGACTTCATGTTACACATTACATGTATGTTTTGTTCGATAAAGTGCATATTTATATAAAACAAATCTTATTTTACATTGGCGCATTACGTTCAGTACTTCTAAAACATGCAGTGATTGTGCAGAGAGCCACATGAATTCACAGAAATACTCATTATAAATGTTGATGAAAATGCAAGTGTTATGCATGTAACTTTAGATACACTTCTCCTTAACCCTTTCATGCGTGAGTTCCAAATATCTCTAACGGTCGCCTCAGCGTGAGTTTTTTTATGCACGTGATGTTAGAATGTCCTCTCCATTCCAGAATGTGATTGATACGTAACAGTACATTTTATCCGCGCTGCCCTCAAACTAAAGCAGCAGCCTGTTTATATTTATAGGTTGTTTTAACTTCAATTTCAAATGATTTTCTAACAAGTTTTTATTTTCTAAAAACAGTTTGAATTTAGGTGTGTTCCGCCTCCTCATTCATTCACATAAAAATAGTCATTTTTACTTTTGCGGATAATTACATTTTTGGGACATTTCTGACACGGAAAAAATTCCGCAAGCACTTCCCAATTGTTTGTGCAGTTCACGTCTGCAGCTCATCTCCCGTCAGAACAGGATCTGCACACGTGTTCACATTTTCCATTCCACATAGCGTACTGTATGTATGGAGCATAATATATTTGTGTATATTCTTTATCACCGCGGACACGTGAGGTAACGTTACACATTTTATAACCTTTATGGTGTTATTGTCAATCATGCTTACCTAGCTACATTATTCTATTAGCTCTGTAAAACAATGCTAGTTGCGTCAGAAAACGATTAGCTTGTGTTGTATTTTGAAGCTACCCTGGCCTTATGACTCCCAAGTGGCGCAGCGGTCTATGGCACTACATCTCAGTGCTAGAGGCGTCACTACAGACACCCTTGTTCAAATCCAGGCTGTATCACAACTGGCTGTGATTGGGAGTCCCATAGTGCAGCGCACAATTGGCCCAGCGTTGTCCGGGTTTGGCCGGTGTAGGCCATCATTGTAAATAATAATTTGTTCTTAAATTGCTTGCCTAGTTAAATAAAATAAAAATATGACCATGGTTTGTTTATTTGGTCTATTCAGCATAGCTCTGTTCTGCCCTGCCTTGCCCCCTTGTGGAGCTCAAAAGTTAGTTTCTTACTGTTATAACTCAAATCTGTGATTTTGTCAATGCAATAAACTATTTTTTATAGCAGTGTTTATTATGTTACTTCTTTGTAGTATTGTTTTATTGCTATATCCTTATATTGTGTTCTAATGAATAATTCCTCTTTATTCTGTACTTTCAGAAACCAGAAACATTATTTGCCAATATTATAACTGGAGCTGGACATCTTTGGAGCTGAAGAATGAGGACAGCTTTTGTATGCTAACGTACACTCCTTAACAGTTTTACTGGATGAAAACACAGCAAGAAAACACATATGCCAATATGTAATAGTCATCTATTTTATTGCAGTATTGGTAGTTGGTTCAACAACTTGTTTTACTAGAGGACAAAAAACTGAATATGCATAACCCATATTTAATATTCATGCAGTGACTGAACAACAACTGCATTTCCACCCCCATCTCTAAAGGCATAGTACATGGCAAGTCACATGTCAGGTCACCTGTCAGGTCAGTCAGTCACTTATTGCTGCAGATGTGCTCAATAATGCTTGAGCATGTGATACTCCTCAAAGCATGGTGAAATACATAGAGGTGTATCACAAGCTAAACACATGTATTTTGTCATCTTCCTCTGCTTACTTCTCCTGGCGCCAGACAGGCAGACTTTGCAATGCCTCCGTGTGCGACTACCTTGAGAAGCAGTTTGAGGGACTTTGCAGGGAAAATGCTGTGCAGTGAGGCGTAGGGGATTGTCTGCAGCAGGACGGCCCCCAGTGGATGGGCGCCGAGGGGTGTGGTGCTCCTCTAACAGCTCTCTCATGAGGTTCTCTCTGTATTTTTGGTAGGTAATTACTTTACCTATGAGGGAGTGGGGAGGATGAGGAAAGTTAGAGGATGATGAGGCAGTGGGTAGGTGGGTGAGATATTGTGACTATAGTTGCATAATGGATTTGTATGTGAACTGTACATCCAATTACAAAAATACCTTGTTCAGTTAGTTGGCGGTGAACTATGCTGCCGTTGAGGACAGCAGTGTCGATCAGATGGAAAAATATCTTCTTATACCACTTGGTCGATTTCCGAGTGCATTCCACAAAGCTGTTTATCATGTCCGCCTTATCCACGGACCCCATTTTGAGGTTATAATCAAGCACACAATCTGGTTTGACCAACCTCTCTCCGGTCAGGTGGTCCACCTTCCCTGTGGCCGACATGGTTGCTGTATGGACAGTGGAGAGGACATGGACGTCTCGCTTGTCATTTGTGAGTTGTCTCCTTTTGAAAGACATTGTTAATGCTACAGCTTAGCTCACTAGCTACATACATAAACAACAACACTGAATGGCCCAGAGTGGGAGGTTACGTGGTTGACTGCCGGCACGCGCCACTTGTATCAATAAATCACTATCAGAAAATGTTTTGTGTGGCAATTATTTGTGTATTTACGGTTTTATTCACGTTTTCAATTCTAGGTGACAAATCATGCATTCCGATTCTTGCACAGATTGTAATGGGCACATATTATGTGTGTAAAATACTTTTTTGAAGGTTGTACTGATTATGATGAGCTAAGCTAATTCCAGCTGTGTAGCCATGTTTGTTGACATACAATGCATTCTGGGATTCAGTCTGTTTGACCAAAGATGTTATAACAAAATGAGGTGAGTAAGAGTTCACAAATTTTTTGAAGACTTCCGGAAATTAATGGTGGGATGTGAAAGATGGTAGATGACACACCCCTTCAACATGCATACTATAAACAGACCAAACTCATCTCGTCTTCTCTTATTATCTTCGGTTTCTGTGAGGAAAAAATGCATGGCTGCGCGCTGAAACTAATCGTCGGATTACTTTCAATTTCTATAAAGTGTTTTACCTAGTTATTTCGATCAATGATGAGCTCACCCGTGCTATTAGCTAATTCATATTGTAGTTTATGTCAGCCGAGAGTTAGAAAATATGACTGCTTGTGTTGGGTCAATCTTTCCTCAGCGCTAGGACAAATGTAGCCTACATTTTTTCGGTTAGGATGATCGTGTTATGCTATATTTACTTCTGTGAATATCTGAACAATGCATCCAAAAATAAACTGCTGACATTCTGGACATAACTTTGTAAGGACTGTGTTTGTGTAAATAGTTTCTGAAAAAAGTGTGGCCAGCTCAAACGCTGATTGTTGCGTCATTCGAAACTGCCGTTCTAAACGAGCATTCTAAATGAGTGTTCTAATCACACGGGGTGTGATCGTACGCTTCAGGGACCACTGTAGAACAACCACACCCGTGTGATGGTACGTGTGAAAGGGTTAATGCAACCGCTGTGTCAGATTTTTTAAAAACTTTACGGAAAAAGGAACAAAAAAACAATTTAAAATCTTTACTTGGGTATTCAACCTCAAAGAAACAAACTACAAACTATATTAAACAGAAATGGGAGAAGGAACGTAACATTGAAATAACTGATGAAACATATTTGAGACACAACAAAGCTCCACCAACTCAAGGTCACGGAGAGAATTCTGTTGGAAGAATGTTATACGTTTCTTCATAACACCTAAACTGAAATCAAAACAGACTGGCTCCCTACACCCTTGTTGGAGAGAATGCAGGCTATCGAGGGTGGATCACTCTCATATATTTTGGCAATTAATGTAGGAGCATGTAACACATTAGATCTGGTAAAATATATATTTTTTGTACCATCATCTTTGAAATGAAAGAGGAAGGCCACAATGTATTATTCCAGTTTAGGTGCAATTTGGATTTGGGCCACTAGATGGCAGCAGTGTATGTGCAAAGTTTTAGACTGATCCAATGAACCATTGCATTTATGTTCAAAATGTTGTATCAAGTCTGCCCAAATGTGCCTAATTGGTTTATTGATGCATTTTCAAGTTCACAACTGTGCACTCTCCTCAAACAATAGCATGATATTATTTCACTGTAATAGCTACTGTAAATTGGACAATACAGTTAGATCAATGAGAATTTAAGCTTTCTGACCATATCAGATATGACTATATCCTGGGAAATGTTCTTGTTACTTACAACCTCATGCTAATCACATTAGCCCACGTTAGCCCAACCCTCCTGGGGTGGGATCACTGATCCTGTTAAGCAAATGTTTACTCCTGAACTTATTTAGGCTTGCCATAGCAAAGGGGTTGAATACTTATTGACCTTTCAGCTTTTTATTTTTTTATTAATTTGTAAAAATGTCTAAATAAAAAATTCCACTTTGACATTAAGGGGTATTGTGTGTAGGCCAAAAACAAAACAATCTAAATGTAATAAATTTTCAATTCGGGCTGTAACAACCAAATGTTGAAAAAGTCAAGGGGTGTTAATACTTTCTGAAGGTATTGTATCCTAAGATTAATGCATTAACTGTAATTCAGTGTCTGCTAAATGATGTAAATGTAAAAAGTACTGAACTCTACTGTACTGTTCGGTTACTGTACTGTACTGATTGGTTCAGATTTGGTCCGGTCCTGTCTGTGCGTAGAATAATACCCACGTATGCAAAGGAGGATATTGCATATTACTACCTTTGAGTACCTACACTGAAAAAAAATATGCATTATCATGATGAAACATGAGGTGATGGAGGAGGACAAATGGCATGACAATGGGCCTCAGGATTTCGTTACGGTGTCTCTGTGAATTTAAATAGCCATCGATAAAATGCAATTTTTTGGTTGCTTATGCCTATGCCTATGCCTACCCATACCAAAACCCCACCCCCACCATGAGGTACTCTGTTCACAACGTTGACATCAGCAAACCGCTCGCCCACATGACGCCATGTACGCTGTCTACCATCTGCCCGGTACAGTTGAAACCGGGATTAATCCCTGAAGAACACACTTCTCCAGTGTGCCAGTGGCAATCGAGCACACAGATGAGCTTCCCTGAGACGGTTTATGACATTTTGTGCAGAAATTCTTTCGTTTTGCAAACCGAGATTCATCAGTTGTCCGAGTGGCTGTTCTCAGATGATCCCGCAGGTGAAGAACCGGATATGGAGGTCCTGGGCTTTTGTGGTTACACGTGCTCTGCGGTTGTGAGGCCTGTTGGACGTACATGCCAATTGCACCATCCCTTCAAAACTTGAAACATCTGTGGCATTTTGTTGCGTGACAAAACTGCACATTTTAGAATGGCCTTTTATTGTCCCCAGCACAAGGTGCACCTGTGTAGTGACCATGCTGTTTTATCTTTATATGCAACACCTGTCTGGTGGATGGATTATCTTGGCAAATGATAAATGCTTACTAACAGAATGTATACTAATTTGTGCACAACATTTTAGAGGAATAAGCTTTTTGTGTTTGGAACATTTCTGGGATCCTTTATTTCAGCTCATGAAACATGGGACCAACACTTCACATGTTGTGTATATTTAGAATAAATCAACATGAAGAGGATGACATTCATATCCATAATTATGCATTTATGTGTAGTACAGATCAGGGACCCATGATGACATTTTGTTACTGTTATTCTGTTCCCAGGTTGTTACGCTCATTTGAATGAGGAGACCAAGGTGCAGAGGTGGTAGGCGAACGTCTTACTTTTATTAAAATGAACACCGAAAAAAAAAAAATACAAAACCAACGTAAAGTTCTGCAGGCTACACAGCAACTATACAAAATCAAGATCCCACAAACTAAGGTGGAAAAAAGGCTGCCTAAGTATGATCCCCAATCAGAGACAACAATAGACAGCTGCCTCTGATTGGGAACCATACCAGACCAAACAAAGAAATAGGAAAACTAGATTGCCCACACTAGTCACACCCTGACCAAACCAAAATAGAGAATTAAAAGGATCTCTAAGGTCAGGGCGTGTCACAGGTGTAAATCATTTTCCCTTACCTTTGCCTAGCTAGGTTCATTGTTTACTAAGCTAGCTACATGTCTTAAGCTAAAGTGTACATCATGAGTTGAATATGGCCAGTGTCAGTAAACGTCTGCAAAGAAGTGTAATGAAATTGTTTCCAGCAGAGTTGGTTACGCTGTTTTCGTGTTATCCATGGGTGAACAACTCATCGGCCAGAGCTAAACGCTCCGAGGGTGAAACAAGATGGGTGGGGCTAAAGCTTAAGAGGGTGTGAACGGTGCTGATTGGGTGTAGACAAAGAAGAGCTCTTCACTAGATAACAAAACATTCCAAGGCCATTTTCTCAAAAGTGTGTTACAAGTTTATCAACTTTCCCATTTTGTTCCTCAACAATGCATTATGATATACAAGTTTGTACCTCTACGTTTATCCAATGTAGAAAAAAACACAATTTCGAATTTTGCTAAATAAGACCGAATCCAGGTGGTGAGTCACATTTGTTGCCATGCATATCCTAGAATACGCCAAAATTTAGTAAGAAATGTACACATGGCTGATAAATGAGGCTGTGTTTACATAGGCAGGTCAATTCAGATATTTTGCCAGTTATTTGCGTATCTGGTATCCTGTCTAATATTTTCCCTAATGAGTAAACAGCAAAAAAAACATATGGAATCTGATGATTTTACCACCTCAACATGTGGATCTGTATCCTGATACAAACCCAATCCTTCATATGTGACCTCTGTCTGGACGCATTTTTTTTTACCATGACAACCACCCACATTTAAAGGAACACTGACAGGAAATGAGCATTGCTCCTGGGTCATTCTTGAATGGTGGTGGTAAAATGCAGTCCCTTGACTTTGGCACCATATAAAAACACTGTAAAATATGAAGACCATGACAAATAATACATTTTCCGTTTTATCTAACTGTTATTTAATAAGAAAACATACACTGTGTGTACAAAACATTAACAACACCTGCTCTTTCCATAACAGACTGGCTAGGTGAATCCAGGTGAAAGCTATGATCCCCTATTGATCCCACTTGTTAGATCCATTTCAATCAGTTTAGATAAAGGGGAGGAGACAGGTTAAAGAATGATTTTAAAGCCATAAGACAATTGAGACATGGGTTGTGGATGTGTGCCATTCAGAGGCTGAATAGGTAAAACAAAATATTTATGTGTCTTTGACACATGGTATGGTTGTAGCTAGGTGCCAGGAGCACCGTTTTGGTGTTAACCAACAACACTCCACCAACAGGTCTTCACCCTGACTCTTTTCTGTCACTATGTACAGTAGGCTACAGCCAGCTATAGAGTGAAAGAGCATGGCTGCTCAGAGGACGGACAGACAGACGTGTAGCTTGCGAGAATAATCTAGTAGTATGGTTCAGTGGTGGTCTCAGGCTAGCACCTAACGCAGTGAAAACTCGGACAGTGTTCTGACCAACAGGTTTTGAGCTTGCAGCTGGTTGGCTAGTTTGTTCTAGGCTAAGTTTCTCCGCTCACCCTATATAGATCTAGCAACTGTGACGATCTCAAAAGTACGGAGTCGGGACATGATTAGGAAGAGGTGGCCTGCGTTCTCTGTGAGGAGCCTACATGGTGTGTGTGTGTGTGTGTGTGATCGCCGTTATTTTCAAAAGATGACTGATGTCCACACTGAGATTCAGCTGGTCCATCAGTGCTATTTGTCCATCACCCTCAGCCTTACCGCACCTCGACACGATAAACAGACGGGGGTGATGGACAGCACCTGTCAGCGTTTGGACTCGATGAGAGTGCAGACTGCTCTGATTATTTATGGAAGGTCACTTAAAAAAAGATCCATCGGTGAATTATTAAATGAGAGTCGAACAAGGGGCTTGTTTTGTTTTGCTGCATCATTGACCGCATATGTCCATGGCAGACAAAAGAAACACGCATAGATATCAACAGCATTGTTGACGAACCCGCCTTTTGTCTGTCTGGATCATGTTTAAGCTATTGCTAACCCCATTTGTGTAAGTACAAAATGGTAAGGGACTATAATAATAGAAACAGAATCAAAATGGGTGTCTAATGTAATGGTGTGGTCAATCATGCCTCAGTATATTTTTTCTTCTCATTTGCACCCCAGCATCTCTACTTGCACATTCATCTCCTGTACATATACTGTATCACTCCAGTGATTAATTGCTAAATTGTAATTATTTCACCACTATGGCCTATTTATTGCCTTACCACCCTTATCTTACCTCATTTGCACACACTGTATAAAGGCTTTTTTTTCCAATTGTGTTATTGACTGTATCTTTGTTTATTCCATGTGTAACTCTGTGTGGTTGTTTGTGTCGCACTGCTTTGCTTTATCTTGGCCAGGTCGCAGTTGTAAATGAGAACTTGTTCTCAACTAGCCTACCTGGTTAAATAAAGGTGAAATAAAAAATTAAAGTATGTATGGACGTTGTTATTTTTCTCTAACATCACGTATTGATCTTCTGTGTCAGTGTATGTCACCTCCCACTACACAGCTTCTATCATCTGACCTAGAACATTGTCCGAATGTTAAATGTCTTTCTGAAAGCAACATTTGTCCAAGCAGTTGTGTTGAATGAATCAATACTAAATAAGGTATCACAAGTCTAGCATTCATTCTCATTCTAAATCAATAATAGTTGTGGCCTGAGGACTAGTTGTTGTAATACTGTTTGCATTATTTTTGCGGGGAGTTTACACTCCATTTGATCCCACATGTGTTGCTGTGCTTCTGGTGAACAGCAGTGGGGAGGTGAAAGAGAGACCAAGTCCCGTTGAACAATTGGCAGGGATTGAAAGTGACATGTTGACCACGGATGTCTGGCTCCCCTCTCCTCTGGTTCACAGAAACTTGTGAGAGGTAAGAGCTGAGAGGGAGACATGGTGCAGGAGTGAAGGGGGGGGGGGGGGAGAGGAGGAGGGAGGCCTCTCACTCTGTCTCACTCTCTCTGTCTCTCTCTCATTGTCTCTCTCTACCCTTTTAGTGAATCGAATTCATCAAGGTCTAATGCAACCCAGGTGTCCCTGATGGCTATACAGGCCAATTTAATCCACAGCAATAGTCCACTGTCAAGTTAAAGCATAAATACAATATGGTGCAGGGGACACACTCTGTAATATAGCCATAATGAAGGAGGTAATGGGACCTTGTGACATCTCATACTTTCCATAATATCTGGTTCAATGCAACCTGGGCTAATAAGAATGGGATTGGCTCACTGATACATGCATGGAGAAATGTATATATCAACACAAACACAGATTGACATTTGATTGTGATAGTGTATGGAAAAGAAAGAATAGAAAAGAATAGAAACCGTGGAACTGCTTTTCTCTGAGAATTAAAAATTGAGACGGGATTAAGACTATCTTATCTAATGTTTTCCTTGTAATGTCTGTGGATGTACTATGTTATATATGTGCTTTCTGTGTATCTCCTCCTTTACAATGGTATCGTTCACGTTGATTCAGAAACCCAGAAAACTCCTTTTAAAAATATATAATCTTAATAATCAACCGTGTTCCTTGTATAGCCTGTGGATGTACCACGTGATGTCATCTCACAGATGCTAATGCTTGCTGAGTTTGCCCTGTTCTGCAATGGTTTTGCACGTCATGATTCAGAGACCCAGACATCATCACCACCAATAATTGCTTTTAAAAATATATATTTTAATCCAGTACAGACATTAGTTTTTCTAACAACTAGCATGCATGACCTGCAACTCATGACGAAATAGTTACACCAAAAACACAGCAGAACAATTCTCAACGTGCCACTGTAAGTACAATACAACAAACACTGTCGGAGGTGCATGATAGTCCGGGCAAAAATGAGAAAAATATATAAATTATACTTATTTGTCCACATTTGGACTGCTTCTTCAACTTATCAGTATATCAGTCATATTCGTGTCCAAATCTCTGATGTGTTCTTAAAAATGTTCCTCTCCCTGTATTCTCGAAGGCGAGTTACCACCCCTACTACCTGCTCATGTATCCTGAAAAAAACGGAACATTGTCATATTGCTTTTGTGTGTGCAACGTGTATAGGCCTACAGTTTGTGTGTGCATTTGTGTGTGTGTTTTCGTTTTACTATCCTTGTGGAGACTCAGCCCTTATTCATACAAACCTTCATTTTCCGGCTTTGTTACATTCGTTCCAATAGGCCAGTGAACAAGACCATGAAGTGTGGCAATGCGAGATGAATTTGTACATTATGTATTTGTTGAGACTGACTCATGCAATATGATCAGGGTCTCTGCTGTACCCGGCATATGGATATTATCACATTATTATTATTACTGTTCAACTTATTCAATGATGGTGCTGCACAGAATGGTGAACAAGAGACGTTGTCAAGATACATTTACATAAGTTTGAATACACCTGAAACGTATTACTACATCTACTGTAACCAGTTCTAAAGTCAAGTGTTACAGTATCTTGTGCTACAATATTGCTGACTGTAGACCCATGCTTTGTGATGTGATCCTCATTGTACAATGCTTTTGTGTACAATGCAACGATATTTGTCGGCGCTAATGATGAGCAGAGCTACTCGGATTCACTGGACCCCTTCACAGAGTCCCATATACATTATTTCTCGACATACAATGTACAGTCACAGTGTGTTGAAGAAAGAAAGGATTTTTTTGTGGACTCATCATAAATATACAGTCTCTCAGTGTCCCAGTAGAGCCAGCAGGGGGCCAGCTGCACCAAGCCTCATTAACTGTCTTTGTTTTGAACGGAAATTTCGCCATCGAATCTGCTCAAGAAGAGAACGAAAAATGTACAGAAACATAGAAAGCAATACCCTCTCAGCAGTTGCCATCACAGGGGCTTCAAAGGGGAAAAGAGCTACAGATTAAAGCATTCTGACGGTAGCCAGCTCTCATCTTCTAAGTCTGGCTCTTCTGGGTAAGAGTAGGACTCGGCACCTGCCCCCTCTGACAACCGTGATAATGCAGGTGGTGCACACTCAAGTTGTACAACTGATGTGCAGCGCATTTGGCACAGCAGTTGTGATACAACAAAGAGTACATCAGTTGTACCAGCTGAGTGTGTACGGGCCCCCTCTAATACAACAAACTGTTAGGTAGCTGATAATAATTAGGCCTACCAGAACAAAAATAACTCACGACTCGAGTAAAGTGGGAGGGAATCTGACAAGCAAATACTACATTTACAGCCACGATTTCTAGCTTGCTGAATTGTTAATATTTAATCACTGTCAACAAGCATTTAATGTTCTTGTCGTAATGATGGAGGGGACTTAAAGAATTAGCGGTTTTCGTGCTGAAAGAATCTTGTATTGTAGTGGAGAGAGGGCTAACGGGAGGATTAGGTGGCCATGATTGTATAAGAGTCAGGACCTTGGTTTAAGGGCACCCTTTGGGTGGCAGTTTCCCCATCACAGCCTAAGGTATTGAGGCGGGAAGAATGCCTCTCACTGGCCCTCTAACACCACTTCCAACAGCATCTGGTCTCCTACCTAGACATCAATCAGGCCTGACCCTGCTTAGGCTCAGATGAAAGCCAGCAGAGAGAGGCAGTCTGGGTAGTCTGTCTGCTTGCCATACATTAAAGTATTATGTCCCTCTTTTGTGCTCCGGTTTCGGACATGTTTCCTCTATTTTTACTAATACATACAAAGTTAACCAGAGAACCTTTGTGGTTACAGCTGGCATCTTTAAACTAACAATTATCACAAGAAGTTTGTGAGTAAGAGAAGATGCATCTGTATAAGAATGGAAAGGGAGGATGTAAAGGCAGTGAGGACTGGAGGTGGGGGGGAGGGGAGTCTTCTGTTGGCCTACATGGGACAGACTTTGTTCTCTGGGATCGGTAGCTGGGCGACGGAGCTGCACTCGCTCGGGGACTCCTCCTCATTCTTAGGCTGAGCATTGCCGCAGACCGGGATGCGGGCGGCGATGGCTGACATCTCGCCCCCCGTGCAGCTCTCCCCCGTCATTCCCGGTCGCTGCGATGTTGCGTTCATGTTCTCTGGCGCAGGCTTGCCGGTAAAGAGCTGGATCAGACACTTCCTGAACTGGACAAAGGTCAAAGGCCATTAGAACAGCCAATCGAAAAGAAAATGTCAGAAAGCCAGTGTTCCTTCAGTAAGAAGGGGGATAAAACATTTTTAAACGGGAATGAAATACATTTTATTTTTGGACATGTAGGCTTCTGATTGGTGCCTTATGAACAGTACCCAGGTGATAAGGTGATAGTCACTTATTGCCTTGCAGTGTGATATCTGAACTGGCAGGATACTGTAGCTCCTCATAAAAAGAAGCAGATAAGCGGTAGACAGTTACATGGCTGTGCAGGTAGGAGATATGCATCATACTTATCAAGAGATGTTCAGCACATATTGCAACACTGCCATTGGTTTTTGCTATTTGTTTAAAAGACAGATAGGATGGAGTACTGACCACCATCCTCCTGCTGAAGAAAACACATCAATGGCATGCCAATTTTGTCTAAAAGGGTGGGAGAGAAAAACTCTAAAAAGCTCTGAATCATTACTTGTTTCCACATTACCCTGCAGATAAAACTGTTACGTGACTGACCTTTTTTGCAAGCTTTTTCTGTCCCAAAAGCAGATTCCAGGAAAACCCTCAATGTATCGCCCCCCCCCAGCAAATTCAAGCATGACCTGTGCCACTATTGAAGTTTCCATTTCAACATAAAGTCCAAGCTAATGCATCTCACCTCTTTACTTTCCCAAAGGCTGCTGAAAATAAACACTATGGCCGGGTTTTCAATTCAATCGCGGGTTGTAGACAATGCTGCTTTTAAAAGGGCATTTCACATTGAGACGACATATCCCACTGGGAACAGACGTCAGTTCAACTTCTAGTTATGATTTACATTTGGTTGAGTTTTCAGCTGATGTAAATTCAACGTGAAATACCTTTTATAAAAAAAAATCACCATGTCATTGGATTTATGATAAAAGTTTGGTGAGAAAAAAAGACTAAATGCCCTTACTTACGTTGGTTACTTGTTGCAGATCCAATCAGTTTTCAATGTTGATTCAACGTCATCACATCATTGATTCAACCAGTTTTTGCCCAGTGGGATGCTGCGTTTGCAGTGAAAGCAATCTCTGCGAACGTGGGAACATTGCCTTTAAAAGTTGCATTGACTTACAACCCACGATCGGATAGAATCCTGGCCTATTCTCAAATGGATGTTCACTTCGCAGTGTTTTGTCCACTGACATCTTTAAGGCTTTAGCAGAGAACACATTTGAGTGTTTGTTTGACAAATGTGTTTGCTTGATGTTCCAAAAAAAACAAAAACAAGAAAGCAACTATGGCACATTATGTGTCATACCAAGCATAAGGTCATAAATGTGTGAACTTAATGGAACTATGAATGGCTTGAGAAAAATAATGTCAACAACACTTTTTTCTGTCCCATTGAAAGGCTATTCTGGAGGCTAGATGGTTTTCCAAAATGAAGAAGGCAAACATCATAACATTTCACACCACTCAGCTAAGTGGAGAACACATTTCAATTCCCATATTTCTGTGCACTGGACATAGACAGCAGGATTGTGTGTCAGAAGAGCTTTGTTGAGTGGTACAGTGGTTCTGTATAGCTCAGTTGGTAGAGCATGGCACTTGCAATATCAGAATAGTGGGTTTGATTCTTGGGACCACCCATGTAAAATGTATGCATGGCATATATTATTATTATTACTAATACTCATAATAATATGCCATTTAGTAGTATTATGGTACAGAGCAGGATGTACTGGCATTCTCCTAAAAAAAATGTTTTCATCTTGCCACATACAGTGCCATGCAAAAATATTCATCCCCCTTTGTGTTGTTTGCTATTTTGTTGCTTTACAACCTGTAATTTTTGGGGGGATTTCATGTAATGGACATACACAAAATAGTCAAAATTGGTGAAGTGAAATGAAAAAAATTACTTGTTTCAAAAAATTTAAAACGGAAAAGTGGTGCGTGCATATGTATTCACCCCCTTTGCTATGAAAGCCCCTAAATAAGATCTGGTGCAACCAATTACCTTCAGAAGTCACATAATTAGTTAAATTAAGTCCAACTGTGTGCAATCTAAGTGTCACATGATCTGTCACATGATCTCAGTATATATACACCTGTTCTGAAAGGCCCCAGAGTCAGCAACACCACTAAGCAAAGGGCACCACCAAGCAAGCAGCACCATGAAGACCAAGGAGCTCTCCAAACAGGTCAGGGACAAAGTTGTGGAGAAGTACAGATCAGGATTGGATTATGAAAAAAATATCAGAGACTTTGAACATCCCACGGAGCACCATTAAATCCATTATTAAAAAATGGAAAGAATATGGCACCACAACAAACCTGCCAAGAGAGGGCCGCCCACCAAAACTCACAGACCAGGCAAGGAGGGCATTAATCAGAGAGGCAACAAAGAGACAAAAGATAACCCTGAAGGAGCTGCAAAGCTCCACAGCGGAGACTGGAGTATCTGTCCATAAGACCATTTTAAGCCGTACACTCCACAGAGCTGGGCTTTAAGGAAGAGTGGCCAGAAAATGCCATTGCTTACAGAAACAATTAAGCAAACATGTTTGGTGTTCGCCAAAAGGCATGTGGGAGACTCCCCAAACATATGGAAGAAGGTACTCTGGTCAGATGAGACTAAAATTGAGATTTTCGGCCATCAAAGAAAACGCTATGTCTGGCGCAAACCCAACACCTCTCATCACCCTGAGAACACCATGAAACCTGTTTCAGTCTTCCAGAGATTTGAGACTGGGATGGAGGTTCACCTTCCAGCAAGACAATGACCCTAAGCATACTGCTAAAGCAACACTTGAGTGGTTTATGGGGAAACATTTAAATGTCTTGGAATGGCCTAGTCAAAGCCCAGAACTGAATCCAATTGAGAATATGTGGTATGACTTAAAGATTGCTGTACACCAGAGGAACCCATCCAACTTGAAGGAGGTGGAGCAGTTTTGCCTTGAAGAATGTGCAAGAATCCCAGTGGCTAGATGTGCCAAGCTTATAGAGACATATCACAAGAGACTTGCAATAATAATGAATAAACTTGAATAATAATGGTGAATTCATTTTTTTTTTCAATCTTCCAAAAATAATATTTTGCTTCTTCAAAGTGGTAGGCATGTTGTGTAAATCAAATGATACAAACCTCCCAAAAAAACATTTTTATTCCATTTTGTAAGGCAACAAAATAGGAAAAATGCCAAGAGGTGTGGATATTTTCGCAAGCCACTATATGGCCAGGGACATGAGTACACATGATGTAATGCTAGCAGAGTGTACTGAGTCAAGCATTCCTCTGCAATGATCCCCTTCTCAGTGCAGTAGCTGCTTGTGTACAGTGAATTTTGTGCTGAGGCCAAATAAAGATCTATATGTCTCTCTGTAGTAACTTTCTCTTTCTCTCTAACTTACTCTAATAGCCTTCACAACAAGGCTCACGGGTCTTCGTGCAACAGTCAGAAGTACACCTCCAAACTCGCAGAGCCAGGGCTGAACAAAGCACACCCCAATCAGCTTAGAAAAAGAGAGATGGGAGAGATGAGGAAGGGAAGGGGATGCTCCTTGATAATGCACTAAAGTAGCAGGCCTGTCAATCAAGTAATTCCCAAATGTTAATTCTCTTCAGGCTTCACAATGCTTAAATCATGAGTATGTGCCCCTCTGTAGGACTGGGCAGATTACAGTCCCAAGATGCCATATAACTTATTTTGTATATAATGTTTCTGCCACCATTTCTTATGACCGAAAAGAGCTTCTACATATCAGGATAGCGATTACTCACCTCGTACTGGAAGATTTTTTTTTTTTAAAGAGTCGGACACAAAGGATTTACTTCAGACACCCAACAAGGCCCTCATCCCCATCATACGAAGGAGAAAGAGACCGGTAGGTCGGGGTGCCTTGTAAGGATCCGTTGGCGAGTGAGTAATCTGCCTTTACCATCAGTCCTATTAGCCAACGTACAATAATTGGATAACAAAATAGAACTACGATCAAATATGTTCAACAATTAAATATTGTAATATCTTATCTTACCAAGTCGTGGCTGAACGACAACATGAATAACATACAGCTGGTGGGTTTTACGCTGCATCGGCAAGATAGAACAGCCGCCTCCGGTAAGACAAGGGGCACGAAATCTAATAGTAAGGAAGTCTTGAGGTTTTGCTCGCCTGAGGTAGAGTATCTCAAGATAAGCTATTACCCAACTATTTATCAGGAGAGTTTATCTATATTCTTTGTAGCTGTCTTTACAACCACAAACCGATGCTGGCCCTAAGACCGCACTAAATGAGCTGTGTACGGCCATAAGCAAACATAAGCAAACATTCACTGCACACAAGCAGCTGCTGCATAGAGTTGCCCCCCCCCCCCCCCCTCCTTGGGTTGTGCCGCTGCTCCAGTTTCAACTGTTTTGCCTGTGGCTGTGGAACCCTGACTTGTTCACTGGACGTGCTACCTGTCCCAGACCTGCTGTTTTCAACTCTCTAGAGACAGCAGGGGCGGTAGAGATACAACTTATGATCGGCTATGAAAAGCAAACTGACATTTACTCCTGATGTGCTGACCTGTTGCACCCTCGACAACTACTGTGATTATTATTATTTGACCATGCTGGTCATTTATGAACATTTGAACATCTTGGCCATGTTCTGTTATAATCTCCACCTGGCACAGCCAGAAGAGGACTGGCCACCCCTTATAGCCTGGTTCCTCTCTAGGTTTCTTCCTAAGTTTTGGCCTTTCTAGGGAGTTTTTCCTAGCCACCGTGCTTCTACACCTGCATTGCTTGCTGTTTGGGGTTTTAGGCTGGGTTTCTGTACAGCACTTTGAGATATCAGCTGATGTAAGAAGGGCTATATAATACATTTGATTTGATGAAAACGCTCATCCAGAGGTGGCGCTCCTAGTGTCCGGGGATTTCAATGCAGGGAAACTTAAATCCGTTTTACCTAATTTCTACCAGCATGTGCAACCAGAAGGGAACAAAAAACTCTAGACCACCTTTACTCCACACACAGAGACAAGGCTGTCCTTTGCCCTCCATTTGACAAATCTGACCATAATTCTATCCTCCTCATTCCTGCTTACAAGCAAAAACTAAAGTTGGAAGTACCAGTGACTCGGTCAAGAAAGAACTGGTCAGATTACGCAGATGCTAAGTTACAGGACTGTTTTGCCTGCACAGACTGGAACATGTTCCGGGATTCTTCCGATGGCATTGAGAAGTACACCGCATCAGTCATAAATAAGTGCATCAATGACGTCATCTCCACAGTGATTGTACATTCATACCCCAACCAGAAGCCATGGATTACAGGCAAGATCCGCACTGAGCTAAAGGGTAGAGGTGCCGCTTTCAAGGAGCAGGACTCTAACCCGGAAGCTTATAGGAAATCCTGATATGCCCTCTGACGAACCATCAAACAGGTGAAGCGTCAATACAGGACTAATATTGAATCGTACTACACCGGCACCGACACTCGTCAGATGTGGCAGGGCTTGCAAACTATTACAGACTACTAAGGGAAGGACAGCCGTGAGCTTCCCAATAATATGAGCCTACCAGATGAGCTAAATTACTTCTAAGCTCGCTTTGAGGCAAGCAACACTTATGCATTCATGAGAGCATCAGCTGTTCTAGATGACTGTGTGATCACGCTCTCCGTAGCCCATGTGAGTAAGACCTTTAAACAGGTCAACATTCACAAGGCTGCAGGGCCAGACGGATCACCAGGATTTGTACTCTGAGCATGCGCTGACCAACTGGCAAGTGTCTTTACTGACATTTTCAACCTCTCCTTAACTGAGTCTGTAATGCCAACATATTTCAAGCAGACCACCATAGTCCCTGTGCCCAAGAACACTAAGGTAACCTGTCTAAATGACTACCGACCCATAGCACTCACGTCTGTGGCCATGAAATGCTTTGAAAGGCTGGTCATGGATCACATCAACACCATTATCCCAGAAACTGTAGACCCACTCCAATTTGCATACCACACCAACAGATCCACAGATGATGTAATCTCTATTGCACTCTACGATGCCCTTTCCTACCTGGACAAAAGGAACACCTATGTGAGAATGCTATTCATTGACTACAGATCAGCGTTCAACCCCATAGTGTCCTCTAAGCTCATCACTAAGCTAAGGACCCTGGGACTAAACACCTCTCTCTGCAAATGGATCCTGGACTTGCTGATGGGCCGCCCCCAGGTGGTAAGGGTAGGTAACAATCCATCCGCCGTGCTGATCCTCAACACGGGGGCCCCTCAGGGGTACTCAGTCCCCTCCTGTAATCCCTGTTCACTCACGACTGCATGGCCAGGCATAACTCCAACACTATCATGAAGTTATCCGATGACACAACAGTGGTAGTCCTGATCACCGAAAATGATGAGACAGCCTATAGGGAGGAGGTCCGAGACCTGGCCGTGTGGTGCCAGGACAACAACCTCTCCCTCAACTTGATCAAGACAAATGAGATGATTGTGGACTACAGGAAAAGGAGGACCGAGCAGGCCCCCATTCTCATCGACGGGGCTGTAGTGGAGCAGGTTGAGAGCTTCAAGTTCCTTGGTGTCCCCATAACCAATAAACTAACATGGTCCAAGCACACCAAGACTGTCATGAAGAGGGCACGACAAAACCTACTCCCCCTCAGAAGACTTAAAAGATTTAGCATGGGTCCTCAGATCCTCAAAAAGTTCTACAGCTGCACCATCGAAAGCATGGTTGCATCACTACCTGGTATGGTAACTGCTCAGCCTCCGACCGCAAGGTACTACAGAGGGCAATGCATACGACTCAGTACATCACTGAGGCCAAGCTCCATGCCATCCAGGACCTCTATACCAGTCGGTGTTAGAGGAAGGCCCTAAAAATTGTCAAAGACTCTAGCCACCATAGTCATGGACTGTTCTCTCTGCTACCGCACCGAAAGCTTCTACCCCCAAGCCATAAGACTCCAGAACAGCTAGTCAAATGGCTAGCCAGACTATTTGCATTGTCCCCCCCCCTCTTTTATTTCCTGTTTACTATCTATGCATAGTCACTTTAACTCTACCTTCATGTACATATTACCTCGACTACCCTGTGCCCCCCCTGTTTATAGCCTCGCTACTGTTATTTTTAAAAAAAATGTTTTTTTAAATCTCTACTTTTAACTTAACACTTATGTTTCCTAACTGCATTGTTGGTTAAGGGCTTGTACATAAGCATTTCTACACCTGTTGTATTAGGCACGTGACAAATAAAAATGTGATGTGATTTGATATGGCACAAGAGAGAGACTATGGCATGCCAACCATTCATCACACAGCCACAGACAAGACTTAATTTGCTCAATTATTAATCAAAAACTTCTGCCTGACAACTGTGATCTTTGGGGACTGTGGTTCCTCATTTGTATTTTGAGGGACTGACCTTGTGAGATCATTGCTCGTTCTTTTAAGAAATATCAAAGGATAATGGTAGAACGTTCCCCCTTGACCTTGCTGTGACCTGTGTATGATATACTTTGAACCTGTCTATGGTATAAATCTGCTTTACTGTACAGAAGTCATCCATTGTAGGAAGCCTCCTATGTCTCTTTTGACACTATTGTGTAACTTCCACACAGACCCCATTGCTTAAGGTCAGTTGACTTTTCCAACTGTCCTACATCTGAGGTATGTTGATGCCAGGATCTGCCTGCTAGCTTTCCTTATTTATATTTATTCACATCCCCTGCTCTTTTATAAATACAGTGACCTATTTACAGGACAGATCTAAAGTGGAGCAACCAGTCAGATGGACCGGCAGAATTCATGCACCCACCGGGTGACCAAAATCTCCCTGACCAATACAGTATACTATACAGGACAGTCAACCAAGTACGTACATATGTTCCGTTTTTTTTTTTACCAAATCAAAAGTTTTTAGATACTATTTTTGTGATTTTCCTTGGTTTTGAAAAACGTACCCCACCACAGTGATAGACATCCTCAGGCTCCTTTGGCAACACGAGGGCATGCAGAAAACAAGAATAAATGCCCTTATATCAGAGAGAATACTATTTATTTTGGTTGTCATAGAAGCCATCAGTCCCGAGAAACCATCAGTATCACCACAATGGGAACGAGAAAGCACGCGCATGAGGCTTTGTAACAACCATTTACATCAAAAATATAGATTTGGTTAAAAATGTGTTATTTAATGTCTTTCATTGACCAAATTCATTGTGGCTTTGTGTAAATCTAAATCTACAGTGCACTCTGAAAGTTTTCAGACACCTTAACTTTTTCCAAATTTCATTACGTTACAGCAATAATGACAAAGCGAAAGAAAAGTTTTTAAAATTTGTGCAAATGTATTTACAAAATAAATGAAAACAGAAATGACTTATTTACATACACTACCGGTCAAAAGTTTTAGAACACCTACTCATTCAAGGGTTTTTCTTTATTTGTAATATTTTCTACATTGTAGAAAAATACTGAAGACATCAAAACTATGAAATAACACATGGAATAATGTAGTAACCAAAAAAGTGTTAAACAAATCAAAATATATTTTATATTTGAGATTCTTTGAATAGCCACCCTTTGCCTTGATGACAGCTTTGAACACTCTTGGCATTCTCTCAACAAGCTTCACCTGGAATGATTTTCCAACAGTCTTGAAGGAGTTCCCACATATGCTGAGCACTTGTTGGCAAAATGAGGACATGAGTTCCTCTGTGGAGATGGGAGAACCTTCCAGAAGGACAACCATGTCTGCAGCACTCCATCAGATGGAAGCACCTCCTCAGTAAAAGGCACATGCCAGCCCAAAGGACTCTCAGACCATGAGAAACAAGATTCTTTAGTTTGATGAAACCAAGATTGAACTCTTTGACCTGAATGTTAAGGGTCATGTCTTGAGGAAACCTTCCACCATCCCTACGGTGAAGCATAGTGGTGGCAGCATCATGCTTTGGGGATGTTTTTCAGCGGCAGGGACTGGGAGACCAGTCAGGATCGAGGGAAAGATGAACGGAGCAAAGTACAGAGAGATCCTTGATGAAAACCTGCTCCAGAGTGCTCAGGACCACTGACTGAGGCAAAGTTTTAGGACAATGACCCTAAGCACACAGCCAAGACAACGCAGGAGTTGCTTCGGACCAGTTTCTGAATGTCCTTGAGTGGCCCAGCCAGAGGCCGGACTTGAACCCAATTTAACATCTCTGGAGATAGCTGTGCAGTGACGCTCCCCATCCAACCTGACAGAGTTTGAGAGGATCTGGAGAGAAGAATGGGAAAAACTCCCCAAATACAGGTGTACCAAGTGTGTAGCATCATACCCAAGAAGACTCAAGGCTCTAATCACTGCCAAAGGTGCTTCAACAAAGTACTGAGTATAGGGACTGAATACTTATGTAAATGTTTTTTTAATTGAATGCATTTGCATAACAAAATGGCTTTGACATTGTGGTGTATTGTGTGTAGATTGATGAGTAAAATGTTGTTTTTACAAATAGGCTGTAGTGTAACAAATTGTGGAAAAAGTCAACGGGTCTGAATACTCTGTATATTTCTCTTTAAATGAGCAGAGAGAAATCAAGAACCACTGATAATAATATATTTATATATTTTTTGTTTAACCTTTATTTAACTAGGCAAGTCAGTTAAGAACAAATTCTTATTTACAATGACGGACTACCCCGGCCAAACCCTAAACCGGACGACGCTGGGCCAATTTTTACGCCGCTCGACGGGACTCCCAATCATGGCCGTTTGTGATACAGCTTGGAATCAAACCAGGGTCTGTAGCGACGCCTCGAGCACTGAGATGCAGTGCCTTAGACCGCTGCGCCACTCAGGATAATAAGAATAATACATTGTTTAACGCATATCCCATTCTCAATGTGCAGAATATCTTTTGGTAATTGCAAAAAAAACTGGTACCTCCCTGCGGATCGAGGAGCTGATGTATTTTTAAAGCAGCCAGCCAGCATGGACAGTTCTATATTTCACGTCATTTATTCATACACCCTACATTATTTAAGGACAGGCTAACACCCCAAAACAAACAAAAAAGAACTGTCAGCTGAGTTTTCCTCAAAGGCTTTCATCCCAGGACTAACAATTGATGATGCCTCTCAGCTCTGTGTCAGTTGAGTGAGACTTGCCACAACCTGGCAGAGAACTGGTGGGCATTTTTCCTCCTGAAAACTGCCAAATTGTATTTCCATTCATATTGCAGAATTCAGAGAATTCATAAGCAACAGGCCAGGATTAAATCAGATCAGCAGTAACCCATGTTAGCCGACAAACGCATCATTTTACATTGCTTTTGTTTAGGCGGTGTCAGCGGTGTAATTGCGTTAGAGCTGTCAAATCGGTAATTTGCTGCTCTTGTGGTAATTGTCATGAAACCACACCTGTCCTTAAATCCAACCCGTGTTAGATGTTCAGAATGAGAAAGTGTAGGCTACATAGAAATAACGATACCAATAATAGGGATTTATAGAAGCCTGACCGAGGTGTAGATTATATCACACATTCCAGTGTTCAAATTTTGTAATGTAGCTGCATGGGATTTCTACTAATGCAATTCAGTGCATCCAATGGCATGTCCGCGATAGGTAATGCCAGGAGCAGCTTGTGGATATGACAGCTCTAACACAGTTACACCTCTGACACCACCGAAACAAAAGCCATCACAAACTATGTTACTGTTGATCTGATTGTATCCTGGCCTTATTCACAGTACACCTGGGAATGGTTGTCTAAAACCTTGGACAACAATAACAACAGCAATATCACGGTTCCATACGGTGTAAGCCTTCAGTGTAATTAACAACTCAGAGAATGTCATAAGTAGCCATGCGTTCAAGGGGGGAAAGAGGGAGATACCTGTTTGTTCATGAAGACGTAGATGACTGGGTTGTAGACTGCGGCCGTCTTGGAGAAGAAAGCGGGCGCGGCAGCCAGTCTGGGGTCCAGGTAGATGGTGGGACAGGCTGTGACAATGATGGAGAAGGCTGCGTAGGGTGTCCAGCCCACCAGGTAAGCGACGATCATCACCACCACCATGCGGCTCACCTGGCGCTCCGGTTTCTTGGCATTACCCAGCCTGCCATGGGACACCTGAGGAGTGACGTGACAACAAACAGCTTAGGTTATTGAGCTATAAAGTCTGTTATGTAAGTTTGTTTAAAGACTTTAAGAACTGACCTGAAAGTCTTGAATACACCAGGACATAATGACAGGACAATTACAAAAAATATTCCCAAGCATGTGCTTGCTAGTCAACCAAGGACTACTTTGGTTCAGTTGTATCCTCTCCCGGTAGTGCCAGTATTCTATACATGGAAACTGACCTTCCTCAGCTTCTGTAGGAGCTTCCCATAGCAGTAGATGATCACCCCCAAGGGCATTATGAAGCAGGTCACAAAGAAGGTGATGATGTAGGTGTGATTCCAAATGTTGTTGGAATACCTGAGGTCAGAGGAAAGTAGATCATAAACATTTGAATTACATTTCCACCATTTTCTACATGGCCCAGTCATATTATGACAATGTTAACTATTCTTTTACAGGGGATATCTGTAGTTCACACAACAATTTTTGCCATGCCCAAATGCCACTGCAATTAGAAAATCCCAATGCTATTCAAGAATGACCCGTGTGTACCTAAGTGCGTGTATGATACAAACAGGAGGTTGATGTTGCTGTACATCCACAGTATGTTTACTATAGGATGTGTGCCCTCTGCTCTCTCTGTTGCCTCTCACCAATTGGGCTCGCAGGTGGTGCCGATCTTACTGACGGTGTAGCTGCACCAGCCGAACACAGGAGGGATAGTCCAGATGAAGGAGAAGGTCCAGACGAACAGCAGGCCCAGCGCTGCATGCTTCCCCCTCAGACGGACATTCCCCAGAGGCCGGCAGATCACAAAGTAGCGCTCGAAGGACAGGACCGCCAGGGACCACATAGCCACAATCCCTGAAAGAAGGGTATTATGAAGGGTAAATACTGTTTCAAATATGTTTTATTGTGGAACAGAGTCAAATGTACAAGTTTATAAACACGATTGAGGGCTCCCTTTGAAATATAGAAGCTAACAGTGAAATGCATGGAAAATTCAAGAAAAGGGGCTAACTAGAACCCTAAAAGGATTTTAGGCTGTTCCTGTAGGATAACCCTGTCTGATTCCAGATAGAGCACTTTTTTGTTCCAGGTAGAACCCTCAAATAACCCTTCGGTGTTAAGGTTCTAGCTGGAACCAAAAGGGTTCAGTTCTACCAAAGGGACAGCGGGAGAACACTTTATGATTCTAGGTAGCTCCTTTTTCAAAGAGTGCATGCACATGATATTCACATAGCATTGTGACAATGTCAGAGAAAAGGCAGCGCACTATGATTCCAACCACAATAGGATTTTGAGTTACAGTCTCAGCGAGAGTTATGCAAATGTGACAGCACTTAGGGTATAGCTACAGCAATTTGCAGGATATATATAATCCATGTAAGAGGTACATATTGAGGTACACTTACACTTAAATAGACTAATGATGCAGTAAAGGTACATTAGGCTGCCTCTTTAATAGAGTGAAAAAGCTGTACTTAATTACAGTATAATTCACTCTCAAAGGTTTGCTTATGTACTACAGTCTCTGGGGCAAGACTACAGTCTCTCAGAATTGTTGTTGTAGAAAAGCATATAAAAGGACCCAAATAAGTGCTATTTGGGTCACACGTGAAATAAGGAGCAGCCCCTATTCCTTTTGTGTAATTATGAAAAGTGCTCAACTCCATTGCTATACTAATAATATGCTAATGTTAATACAATACTGTTACTAGTGTAATGACAGTGATATTACACCGGTAAACTTATTATCAAGTTTTACCCTACTGCCCTTTGGTTCAAATAACTGTCTGAGAATGCTACAAAGGTATCTACAATCACTTTGATTTATTAGACAATTGGATACAACTATGTTAATAATTCATTCAGCTTTGTGCATTTATGGAACCTTCTTTGTTTGACCCCAAAAATGTCCAGCTGGGATTTTCTCAATGAGGATCACAATTGTTTTTAACTATGTCTGACAACTATTTATCCTGTTGGATCAGAACAGCAACTTGTGTATAGTCGATCTCGATTCTATTCCATCACGATCAACTAATACACACGAATCCCCAAAGACATATGAAACTGGGCAGGCAGCATGTTCTCTGAAGTCTAAATACTTCCCGGAAAGCTTTTGAAACTGCCACTCAAGTTTTTATTGAATGTCATACTCCCTAACCTAGACTGCCTATGCGTTTCCCTCGGACCAGCAGGGAAATAACCCACTACTGCGTGTGTGACATACTCTCTCCAGGGGCCTCACCTCTCTCAGCATGTCTTACATACAAACCAGCTCAAAAACAAATGGATTAAGGCATCATACTAAACAGATTACTGCCTTCTGATGTAATGAGTAGCTACTGTAGCTACTGTAGCCTACTTTCCCAGCAACAAAGTGTTTTCACTGTTGACTATTAGGCTATGTTGTGCAACAAAAAATGTGTGTGTTTCCTAAATTGGACAATGTTATCACACGATCCATATCTGTTTGTCATTTTGCCATCAGTTTTAGGTACATTTTTCACCGCAAACAAAGTGCTTTAAAAGAACTGCGAAATGCACTACAAATTATGGATGGCTTCTGTTCGGCTGTCTTAAAAAAAAAACTGTCTAAGAAACCAATCTAACAAATAAACAGTCAATCAAGTCTTTGACTTTCAAATGTTATTCTTTTTGCAACATTTTGGAATCTAAACAGCTCCAACACTGACACCTACAGTAAGTGTGAAATTACCCCAGCATCCAATTTATTCAGATACATAACCATGAACCATGCTGAACTTACCGAAATAGGTGACAGCAAAACCTTCCAAAACGCAAGCCCAATTTCCAAGGAAAAAATACCCTTTGGCGTTAGTTAGAAAACTTATGGTTCCACCGGTGAGTGACACAAGGAAGTCAGCGAGAGATAAATTAACTATGATATAATTTAAGGGCTGTCTCAGTTGTTTGAACTTGTAAGTGGCCAACATAACAGTGAAATTTTCAAAGAGAGACAGAGATGTTATAACAAACATCAAGGTAGCCAAAACTGCGAAATTCCAAGGTGCAAGATTTGTTATTGGACCAGTGAACGGATCAGCATGTGGTTTGTAGATCTCTGATGCCTCGGTATAAGAAACACCATTTACTGCAATTCTTAAAGTATCCATTGTCCATGTCCAAATAATTGCACGCGACCTTAGAGTAATATTAATATTGACCTTGGGGGTTATGTAAAGGGTCTGAGATTTTGTGGTCCATATGTCTCATTTTCACAACTTAATTTGGACTCTCATCCTCGGACTCGCGCGTAAAAAAACATTCGTTTGAAAAAAATGACTGGATCAACAGCCATCGCTTGAAATCTTTAATAGACTACTTGTCATTGAGTAGGTTGAACTTCAGATCTTGATATCCGCATTTTGAATGAAATAACCTATTTTGGACCAAAGCGACGAATCCACAGTTATTCAGAGTTCAAAGATATTCAAAGTGAGCCTGCATTCTCGAAAACAGCAACGGCAAATCAAAAGGGCAAAAGCAGTGCTGCAAATAAACGAACACTTTATAAATGAATGTGTGGGGGCAGAATCGAAGTCTTGAGAAGGCACACCAACAACTAAATAGGTGACTGATGAGCAGCATCTTGTATGCGCTTATATAACCGGTAGTCGACTCGCTCGCAACAACTCTTGCCCTCGAGGAAACGCAAAACCTAGCTACTTGTCAGATGTGCAAATGAGGTCGGTTTGCGACAAATCCGCTGACTTTCACTTTCATATTGTGAATATGCTTTTTTTATGCGTAATTTTGAAACTACAGGCATTTTGGGGCATTTCTAATTTAAAAATGTTTTTTATTGAAAATACTTTCATCAATTGAAATAGTTGTCATATTGTGGGGAACCGTAAACTTATATTGGCTGTGACCATTTTATTCGACAATACATTTTACTCCGTTTTCAAAACACTTTTCAGCAGTTTTCATTGCCATCGCATAACAAAACATTCCGCTTTAATTTAAAACTGAATGACAAACAGATTGGATTTTTTGATTATTTTATCTGTCTATAGTATTTGGTACTACCACATTTAAGAAATCATTATTTTAATTCCTTAATCCATAAATATGGGCCTGCGCTGGCTGTGCTTGTATACTTGCACGGAGGCTACCATTGCATCAACAATGCAATTTCTTGCTGAAATAGTTATTTTTTCTAATTTTGACAGTAGTTACACTGTAAAGAGGTTACCTTGAATTTGATAGTAGTTTACAGGCAGCTCTGTGGTAAATAATATTCTGTATTTAATATTACAGTACATCTACTGTAATATAAAGATGGTATCGAAGCAAGTACTGTGTAATGACACACAGTACAATACCATAAAATGTACTTTATTATACTTAAAAAAATAATAATGCTACCGTAATTGGAATGGATGAATGAAATGTATCGAGGGGAGGGGCTTGTATTTCAGTGTTTTACTGTAATTACAAGGGATTGGTGCAAGCAGGTTGGCTGCTAGGTAAAGTATTTACACGTTACAGCATATTATTTCATATTTGGTGTTTTATATCACTTGCACTTCTAGAGGCCTAACAAAGTCTTCCAAACTGGCAGCGACAACAGGAAAAAAGGACATGGCAAGATGCTCAACCTGTTAAGGTTAAGACTAGCTGCAACTCCAATCTTGCCTCATAAACAACAGGGGAAGACTAACAGTGAAATGCTTACTAACGGGCCCCCAAAAATTCAATAATGTAGAAATAATAACACAAGGAATAAATACACAATGAGTAATGATAACTTGGCTATATACACGGTTATCTAATCTGTCCCCTATACATTTTAAATTGATGGGGCACTATAATCACATAGGAGTTAAATTGTTACAGTATTCCCCCTCACCAGTGCAACAAATAAAGCCTCTTACAAGGCACGCTTCAAAATGTGTTAATAGGCCTGAAACAACAATTCCAAATCAAATCAAATTGTCACATGCGCCGAATACAACAACCTTACCATTCACTCACTGGTGCTGAAAAGGGTTTTGGTGCTCCCAAGATACTATATGATACTTTATTCTGATGGGGTGGAATTACAATACCATTTGAAATACAACAATTTTCCCACAATGCATCATCATTTAAGGCAGAGGTGTGGACCGAAGTCACATGACTTGGACTCGAGTCTAACTCCAGTGCCAAATTTGATGACTTGATTGGACTGGATAGAAAATAAAATAACTTGACTCGCACTTGGAGCCTCAAGATTCGGGACTCGACTTTGACTTGAGACTGATGACTTGAAGTTATCTGGCCAGGTTTTGTAACTCACTTTGTAGCACAGGTTCATAGTGGATTAGCCTACTCTCCACGCATCCAGTGACTGTAGCTGCAGGCAGCATTGTATAATGTAATTATGAAGTTGTATTTGGAATTTGTTGGTCAAATTAAATATTTATCAAATCACATTTTATTTGTCACAAGCACCGAAAACAGCAGGTATAGACTTTACCGTGAAATGCTTACTTACAAGCCCTTAACTCCATTTCTTGAACTGTATTGTTGGTTAAGATAATATTTACTAAAGAAACGTAAGTAAAAAATGTAATAAAAAGTAACACAATAAAATAACAACGATGCTACATACAGGTGGTACCGGTACCGAGTCAATGTGCGTGGGTACAGGTTAGTCGAGGTCATTTGTACATGTAGGTAGGGGTAAAGTCACTATGCATACTATGCATCATGCTTGACATTCTTGGATCCCGGCCGGTATGAGAGGGAGAAGTTGGACCGGGTGAACAGTAGGGCCCACCTAGCTTGCCTGGAATTGAGACACTTGGAGGTGTGGAGATATTCCAGATTCTTGTGGTCGGTCCACACATAAAAGGATGTTCCACCCCCTCTGGCCAGTGCCTCCATTCCTCCAACGCCATCTTCACTGCAAGAAGTTCACGATTCCCCACATCATAGTTCCTCTCCGTGGCGTTGAGGCGGTGGGAGAAAAAGGCGCAGGGATGTAACTTGAGGTCCAGGGCAGACCGCTGGGACAGGACAGCCCCCACTCCAACATCCGAAGCGTCGGCCTCCACCACGAACTGGCGGGACGGGTCAGGATGTACCAAGATGGGAGCTGTGGTGAAGCCGTGTTTAAGATCCGAAAACGCACGGTCAGCAGCTGGGGACCACGTGAACCAAACCTTGGGAGAGGGGAGTGCAGACAGGGGGAAGCCAGGGTGCTGTAGCCCGGGTAAAAAGGCGCTAAAAGTTGTAAAACTCCAGGAAGCATTGCAACTGCACTCTGGGCGTAGGCTGGGGCCAATCCACCACCACTCTCACCTTCCCAGGATCCATCTGTACACTCCCTGCAGCGATGATGTAACCCAGAAAAGGGATGGTGGAGCAATGGAATTCACACTTCTCTGCTTTTACAAAAAGCTGGTTCTCCAGGACGTGTTGGAGAACCTGTCAGACGTGGAGCCTGTGTTCTTGGGTGGAACGGGAGAAGACAAGAACCGGTTCAACATGTCGTGGAGAACATCATTAACCAGAGCCTGGAACACAGCAGGGGCGTTAGTAAGACCAAATGGCATGACCAGAAACTCATAGTGACCGCTGGCCGTGGTGAAGGCCGTCTTCCACTCGTCCCCTTCCCATATCCGCGCCAGGTGCTAGGCGTTCCGTAGGTCCAGCTTGGAGAACACGTGGCCCCCTGGAGTGGCTCGAGTGAAGTGGTGCCTGAGAGATGGTAAATCCCACAGTCATATGGTCGGTGCGGTGGAAGCGAAGTGGCTCGGGCCTTACTGAACACCTCCCAGAGGTCCTGGTACTCCGCAGGAATGGCGGAGAGGTCCGGGGCAACTTCAGAGCCCCCAGGAAAACGTCCCGGGGCAGGCTGCGCTGACTTCAGGCAATGGCCGTTGCAAAACGGGGTCCAGCCCATGATGGCAGACCAGACCAGACCATTCAATGATGGGATTGTGTCACTGGAGCCAGGAGAATCCCAATACCACGGGAACTTGAGGAGGCTTAATGAGCAGGAACTGGATCGTCTCGCTGTGGTTCCCTGACACATAGGTTGATAAGGGTGGTATAGAGCGCCCGGCCAGTTCTCTAACATCCATGGGAATAGAGAGGGGCTGAGTGTGGATATCCAGCTGGGAAGCCAGGGTAGCGTCCATAAGGCTCTCATCGGCCCCAGAGTCGACGAGGACCCAGAGAGATTTCAACTGTTTCCCCCACAGCAACATGGCATGAAAAGGGATGCGAGTAAGGGGAGAGGAAAAGTTCTCAGTATGGCCCACCAGAGTACTCACTCCTAACGGTGAGCCTGGTCTTTTAGTGGACAAATGACCAGTAGTCCCACAATACAGGCAGCTCTTAGTGTGAAGCCAGTATAGCCGTTCAGCTGGAGACAGCCTAGCTCTGCCTAGTTGCATAGGCTCAGGAGGAGGTGAGTCGGCAGTCTTTGGAGGCTCTCGGGGGAACTCGGGTAGCCTCAGGTTCTCTCTGCAATGGAGCCGTAGGGGACTTCCAGGAAAGCTTGGAGGCAAGGTGGAATCTTTGGATGGGCGAGTGAAATCGAATCTCCTCTCCTTCCATCAATCTGAATGGTCAAGGCGATCCATCGGTAGTTTCCGGGCTGCGAGCTCATCCTTTACTTTCTCCGATACACCGTGTAGGAACATGTCGAACAGCGCTTCTGGGTTTCAAGCACTCTCAGCTGCCAACGTGCGGTAATCCACAGCGTAGTCTGCCACACTACGGGAGTCTTGACGTAGTTGGAGTAGCTTGCGGCTGCCTATCTCCCGGACAATCAAACACCTTCCGAACCTCCTCCATGAACGAAGAAGGCTGCAGCTCAAAAATGAGGGAGCACTGGGAGAGAAAATCCCAGCAGGTTCCATTATCTCCAGCGAAGCGCTCCGGAGATACACTGGGGTAGGCTGGGAGATTACAGGTGTGACCTGTTGCCCAGTGGAAAATCCACAGAATTGCTCCAGTAAGGTATCGAATGCCTGGTCATGGCGCTCTGTCAGGGTATGGAGTCCCTCCATAAGACTTTGAAGTAACTCCTTGTGTCTTCCAAGGGTGGCTCCTTGCAGGGAGACAGCATTGTGGAGCTGGTCTGAGTCTGCTGGGTCAGTCATGGCCAGTTCATACTATCAGGTATGACCCAGATGCAGACAGTGTCAAAGAAACAAATGTTTATTTCTAGTACAGGGATTGGCAAACAACAGGACAAAGGCAGGCAGAGGTTAGTAATCCAGAGAGGGTGCAAAAGGTCCAGAACGGCAGGCAGTCTCAGGGTCAGGGCGGTCAGGGGTCAATAATCCAGCAAAGTATAGAATGGCAGGCTCAGAGCAGGCAGAATGGTCAAAACCCGGAAGGACTAGAAAACCGGAGCAAGAACAGACAGGAGCAGGGGAATAAACACTGGTAGGTTTCACAGGGGAAAAAAAATTGGCAACAGACACAAACGGAGAACACAGGTATAAATACAGGGATAATGGGAAAGATGGACGACACCTGGAGAGGGGTGGAGACAAACATAAAGACAGGTGAAACAGATCAGGGTGTGACAATTCCACATTTTGTTGTGTTAAAATTCAAAATGTATTCAATATATATTTTTCTCACCCAACTACACACAATGCCCCATAATGACAAAGTGAAAACATGTTTTTAGACATTTGTATTGTATTTGCATGCAAATGTATTGAAAATTAAATACAGAAATATCCCATTTAAATAAATATTCACACCCCTGAGTCAATACTTTGAAGCACATTTGGCAGCGATTACAGCTGTGAGTCTTTCTGGGTAAATCTCTAAGAGCTTTCCACACCTGGATTGAGCAACATTTGACCATTATTCTTTTCAAAATTCTTCAAGCTCTGTCAAATTGGTTGCTGATCAATCTAGACAACAATTTCCAGGTCTTGCCATAGATTTTCAAGAAGATTTAATTCAAAACTAAGTCAGTCAATCAGGAAAAGTCAATGTCTTCTTGGTAAGCAACTCCATTGTAGATTTGGCTTTGTGTTTTAGATTAAGGTCCTGCTGAAAGGTGAATTTATCTCCCAGTGTCTGGTGGAAAGTAGACTGAACCAGCTTTTAGGATTTGGCCTGTGCTTAGCTCCATTCCATTTATTTTTCATACTGACCTGGAACTGAGTTATTGTTACTCCATTCAGGTGTCCTTCTTTACCATTCAGGTGTCCCAGTCCAGGGTCGGTGGCGAGGGTCCCCACACCAGAGGCGCCAATTTGATATCACGAAAAAGGGGGTAACGCCATGGGACAGAAAAGTTTGAATACATTGGCCATGCTATCAATCCATCATGACTTCTCCCACATTCAAACAACTGGAAACTCGGAACTGGGAAATTTCAAACTTCAGGGAGTTCAAGACAACTGGGAACTTGGATAAAACTAGCTCCGACTGGGAAAATGATAATTTTTAACAACTCGGAATTCCAAGTTGGGATTTTGGACCTCTTTCTAGAGCTCACATGAAGGACCACCACACCACCTTCCTGTTCAAGTGAGCACAACAAGGTATTGTATGCTGCATAACTTATGTAATTTGCCAGGGAGATATGTAAACTTTAGCTAATAAAGTAATACTACGCTTACAGTATATTGTGTAGTAAGCTGTTAGTATCCCATGTGCCTCACCCTAATAATTTGGTCCCTTACCCCTCATAATTTAGGATAATGTTCTGACTTGGTGGCGTGCATGTAGCCTATAGCTATAGCCTACATGTAAGAGCTTTCGTTGTCTGCTTATATGCCCCCTTTATTTATCCTACGGTTCTGACTTGGTGTACAGGGAAAATATTGTGTTGCTGTATATTTCAAAAGTGCTGAACAAACAGTTATATTAACTATGTCCGTCCTAGCTCGCTCATTAATGTCTTAATCCAAATTATGGATGTCCTCTTATTCGCTCGTTGTCCCCTTATGCCGTAGTTTATACATCTCAATTGTCAGTAGAATCAACATTTGTTTAAGCAGTCAGCCATATGAGCTATGTTTTTTTGAAGGCAGTAAATGAGGCTGAATGAACTGTTTCGCTGCAAGACAAGGCTCTGCTGATAGCCAGGTGTAGCAGTGGAAAGGATTCACTACATGGTGCTGAAAAGAAAACTCTGCAGTTAGGACAGCTTATATAGGCCCTAACAGTTTGTGGGTACCATTTATCACTGTTATCAATGGGGCGGCAGGGTAGCCTAGTGGTTAGAGCATTGGACTAGTAACCGGAAGGTTACCCCGAGCTGACAAGGTACAAATCTGTCGTTCTGCCCCTGAACAGGCAGTTAACCCACTGTTCCTAGGCCGTCATTGAAAATAAGAATTTGTTCTTACCTGACTTGCCTAGTTAAATAAAGGTTTAAAAAATTAACTGAAAACAGATTTTTAGAAAAAAGACCCACACTTTATCCTATGAAACGTTTTCCGTATCCACCCTCTTGAACTTCATGATTGATATTTTGAAGCTATGCTCTAGTTCTACGCATGGTGTATGTCTTTTTCATTTTTTATATCATTTTTCCAGTGAGAGAGGATGCATGCTCAATGTATTCTTCCAGCTTGTGATCAAAGGCTCTTTGTTGTCATGGCTCTCATACAATAGGTTCATGGTTTCTATATTTTTTAGCACGTTCATATTTTTCACCACATTAATGGGCCTTTCTTCAATGAATTTTTGTTAAATTTAGCACCTGGAGGAAGGAGACGGAGAGACAGCCTGGTGCATGGGGCTGCCACCAGCCTGATGCGTGGAGGAGACACCGGATAGACCGGACCATGGAGGCACCCTGGAGGTCTCTAGCACCGAGCCTGTACAACCCTACCTGGCTGGATACTCCCCGTCGCCAGGCTGATGTGTGGAGGAGGCACCGGATAGACCGGACCATGGAGGCACCCTGGAGGTCTCTAGCACCGGGCCTGCACAACCCTACCTGGCTGGATACTCCCCGTCGCCAGGCTGATGTGCGTGACGAGGGAAGGCAGGTGAGCGTAATTGATGACAGGAGTGCATGATGCAGGGCAGCCTGGCGCTCTCAAGTGCCGGGGGGGGGGGGGGTACCGACAGTACCCCTCCCCCCTCTTGGGGCGCCATCCATCGGCGGCGGAATCCACCCCGACTTCACCACACAAAAAAAATGTCCTGGACCGGCTGGGCGAACATGAACTGACGATCGGGCTGATGGGCGCCAACCGGGGCAAAGAAACCTCTTGAGCCAGCTAAGGCGTGGAAGCCCGACGAATTGGCTAGGCACCCCCGGTTCCATCGGTGGCGACCCAGCTACTCTTCCTGGGGTCCACACAAAATATGACATACGGAAAGTAATCAGAAAGTAATCAGACCCATTGACTTTTTCTGCATTTTGTTACATTTCAGCCTTATTCTAAAATGGATTGGGAAAAAAAATCCTCAGCAATCTACACACAATACCCCATAATGACAAAACGAAAACAGGTTTTTAGATTTTTTTGCTAATTTATTCTAAATAAAAAACACCTTATTTACGTAAGTATTCAGACCCTTTGCTATGAGACTTGAAATTGAGCTGGTATATCCTGTTTCCATTGACCATCCTTGAGATGTTTCTACAACTTGATTACCTGTGGTAAATTCAATTGATTGGACATGATATGGAAAGGCACACACCCGTCTATATAAAGATCCCACAGTTGACAGTGCATGTCAGGAGCAAATACCAAGCCATGAGGTTGAAGGAAGGTCTGTAGAGCTCCGAAAACATTCTGCAGCATTGAAGCTCCCCAAGAACACAGTGGCCTCGATCGTTCTTAAATGGAAGGAGTTTGGAACCACCAAGACTATTTCTAGCAATTGGGGGAGAAGGGCCTTGCTCAGGGTGGTGACCTAGAACCTGATAGTCACTCTGACAGAGCTCAGGAGAACCTTCCAGTAAGACAAGCATCTCTGCAGCACTCCACCAATCAGGCCTTTATGGTAGAGTGGCCAGGCAGGAGCCACTCCTCAGTAAAAGGCACATGACAGTTTGCCAAAAAGCACCTAAAGACTCTCAGACCATGAGAAACAAGATTCTCTGGTCTGATGAAACCAAGATTCAACTCTTTGGCCTGAATGCCAAGCATCACATCTGGAGGAAACCTGGCACCATCCCAACGGTGAAGAATGGTGGTGGCAGCATCATGCTGTGGGGATGTTTCTCAGTGGCAGGGACTGGAAGACTAGTCAGGATCGAGGGAAAGATGAACGGAGCAAAGTACAGAGAGATCCTTGATGAAAAACTGCTCCAGAGCGTTCAGGACCTCAGAACGGGGTGAAGGCTCACCTTCCAACAGGACAATGACCCTAAGCACACAGCCAAGACAATGCAGGAGTGGCGTCGGGACAAGTATCTGAATGTCTTTGAGTGGCCCAGCCAGAGCCCGGACTCTCTGGAGAGACCTGGAAATAGCTATGCTGCAACGCTCCCGATCCAAAATTGACAGAGCTTGAGAGGATATGCAGAGAAGAATGGGAGAAACTCCCCAAATACAGATGTGCCAAGTCTGTAGCGTCATACCCAAGAAGACTGTAGGTTGTAATCGCTGCCAAAGGTGCCTCAAGAAAGTACTGAGTAAAGGGTCTGAATACTTACATAAATGTGATATTTCCGTTTTTTTTTTTATAAAAAAACATCTAAACCTGTTTTTGCTTTGTCATTGTGGGTTATTGTGAGTAGATTGACGAGGGGGAAAAAACATTTTAATACATTTTAGAATAAGGCTGTAACATAACAAAATGTGAAAAAAGTAATTGGGTCTGAGTACTTTCCGATGGCACTGTAATACATGACATTTAATATTCAAGGACAGAGCTACATAATTTAAAAAATGTAGCCTACATACAGTATCATTACATACACACATTTTATAGGTCAAATAGGGGAGAGGCGTTGTGCTTTGAGGTGTTGTTTCATCTGTTTTTTGAAACCAGGTTTGCTGGTTCATCTCTTTACCCCACACATACAATTATCTTTAAGGTCCCTCAGTTGAGCAGTGAAATTCAACCACAGATTCATCCCAAAGACCAGGGAGGTTTTCCAATGCCTCGCAAAGAAGGGCACCTACTGGTAGATGGGTAAAAAAAAAGCTGACATTTAATATCTCTTTGAACATGGTGAAGTTATTAATTACACGTTGGGTGGTGTATCAATTCACCCAGTCCCTACAAAGATGCAGGCATCTCTCCTAACTCAGTTGCCAGAGAGGAAGGAAACTGCTCAGGGATTTCACCATGAGTCCAATGGGGACTTTAAAGTAGTAACAGCATTTAATGGATGTGGGAGGAGAAAACGGTGCTAAGAATAGGCAAACTCCTAGAGGAAAACCTGGCTCAGAATGATTTTTAACAGACAATGGGAGACATCTCTTATCATTCAGCAGGACAATAACCTAAAACACAAGACAAAATATACACTGGATTTGCTTACCAAGACGGCATTGAATGTTCCTGAGTGGCCTTGTTACAGTTTGACTTAAATTGGGCTGAAAATAACTGTCTAGCAATGATCAACAACCAACTTGACTTTAAAAAATAATAATAATAATAATTTGCAAATATTGTACAATCCAGGTGTGTAAATCTCCTAGAGACTTACCCAGAAATACAACTGTAATGCTGCCAAAGGTGATTCTATCATGTATTGACTCATAGGTTGAATACTTTTGTATTTTAGTAGTATAGTATTTAGTATTTTAAACAAAGTATTTTAGTATTAGTATTTTAAACAAATATTATAATTTTTCTTCCACTTTGACATTAGAGTTTTGCAATTAAATCATTTTTAATCCCACCTTGAAACACAAACAATTGAGGAAAAGTCAAGAGGTGTGAATACTTTCTGCAAGGCACTGTTTTGATTCTTTAGGACTAGGGGTTTGTTAACTTTTTCAGCCTTGGACCCAAATGAGAAATTCAACATGCGCCCTTCTGGGGGTCCTAAGCAAGATTTGGTTGGGGGAAACATTTTAGTGGCCCACCTCTTGACAGCAGAGAGAAATTGATTTCCTGCAATTCTACACGTTTTGCCATGGGGAGAGAAAATGCTGCAGTTTTAAAGCAAGTTTTTTGCAATTCTACACATTTTCTCCATGGGGTGGAGAAAAATGTTTTAAACGTAATAACACATTTAATGCAATTCTACAAATAATTTTGCCATGGGAAAGAGATAAGAAAATTGCAGTTTTAAAAATAATTCCCTGCAATTCTACCCATTTTGCCTTGAGATGGAGAGATCTTTGCAGTTTTAAGGCTAATTTCAGCAATAACTTTTGCCATGTTAATATGTGTGGTGGGGTGGGGGGGCACCCTGGGCATGTGCCCTGCTTGCTCGGTTGGTATTCAACCATGATTAGTACAAGTATATATAGTTGGCTAAACTAACTTACCAATCGAAAAATTGTTAGCTGACACAACTAATTGAGTGACTGTCACGTTCTGACCCTAGTTCTTGTGTTATTTGTTTGTTTTAGTTGGTCAGGACATGAGTTGGGTGGGCATTCTATGTTTTGTGTTTCTAGGTTGGTTTTCTGTGCTCGGCCTAGTATGGTTCTCAATCAGAGGCAGGTGTCGTTAGTTGTCTCTGATTGAGAATCATACTTAGGTAGCCTGGGTTTCACTGTTGTTTTGTGGGGGATTGTTTCCGTGTCTGTGTTTGTTCGCCACAAGGTACTGGTCCGGTTTTGTTCACGTTTATTGTTTCGTATTTGTGTTCATGTTGAGTTTTTCATATTAAAAACCATGGACACTTACCACGCCGCATATTGGTCCTCCGATCCTTCTCGCTTTTCCTCCTCAGACGAAGAGGAGGAGGAAAACCCTTACAGTGACTGTCAGTGACTGACATAACAGAAACTGCTGGGTATTCTACTATTGTACATGAAATTGGTGGTCTTTTGTAGCTCAGTTGGTAGAGCATGGCGATTTTAACACCACAGTAGTGGGTTCGATCTCTGGGACCACCCATACTTAAAATGTATGCACTTATGACTGTCAGTCGCTTTGGATAAAAGCATCTGCTAATTGGCATATAATATATAATCTAACTCTCAACAGTAAGTTGAGACCCTGACTTTCAAAAGTAAAAAATAACAAAAATAAATACATTAGCATTACGACCCATACTTTCAAAAAGACTGTTTTAGGCATTCAGAATTGTGAAAAGAATGCATGCCGAGGGCAAATAGAGACCCACTATAAATTATCACAAACCCAAACGGGTCTATAATAGATAAATACAAAATATGTTACAACTTCCACCGGTCTCACCTTATTAATAGTGAGCATGCAACTTCAAATAATTTCTTCCACTCTTCCCTACCAACGAATTAAGGAAGTTCTGAAAAGCCAGACAGATTGTTAGGATATTTTTCCACGAAATTGAAGGACATTAATGTTACTAAAGGACATGAAGTGAAGTAGGAAGCCCACGATTTGATATTAATGTGTCACGACTGGTGTGTGGATATTTGGCCTGGCAAAGTGGTTTTATGCACTGACTGAATGGGAGCTGATAATTATTAGGTTTTTACTCCACTGGTCTCAGCTGGTCTTCAGAAGAAATTACGAGCCCTTATTGTCCGAGACCAAGGAAAATTGTATCCGACGTCGAGACAAGAAAGAGACACTCAATATGTGGTCTCGAGACAGGTCTTGAGCCACATTTGAGACTTGACTCAGGATTAATGATAGTAATTTAAACCCGGGGGAGGCCCTTTGAGGCTAGGGAGATGGTCTGGGTCTACAGCTCCCTGAGAAAGAAAGGGTGCTGTCCCAAGATGGACAGTCACTGTGTGGGTCTCTGCAGGGTCTTGGAGAGCATGGGGGAGATGGTGTACCCAGTCCAGCTGTCTCCCAGTGGGAGAAAGGTGGCACTGCACCGGAACAGGTTAACCCCATACAGAGGAGCCGCTTTTCCTCCATAAACTCCAGAGACCCCCACAACACCTCCCTGTGGCAATGATATTCCCCACAAACCCACACAGGCCTCGCAGACAGGTCTCCAGACCACCCACTCATCCAGTCCCTCCCTCCCCTGTTTCTCCTTCCTTTTCCCCTGTATCCCCTGCCTTCATCCCCTGTGGCCCAGAAGGACAGACCCATACCACAGACTGAGCACCTTGTGGCATGGGGGGGACATACTGCCCCGTCACAACCACACAAAGGAGACCTCTGGGTGTAAGGGGTGCGTAACTGGTGGCAGGGAAGTCAAACGCAGGAGAGCAGAACTTGGTGAGTAGCCGGAGCAGTTTAATATATAAAACTAACAGCATACAAAACAACAAACACATGGGTACAAAACCTGTAGCGCACCAGTAACACATAGCACAAGTACTTACAAATAAATAATTCCTGACAAGGACATGGGGGGAAACAGAGGGAAAATATACAGCATGTAATTAGGGAATTGAAACCAGGTGTGTGTGAAAACAAGACAAAACAAATGGATCGGCGATGGCTAGAAGACCGGTGACGTCGACTGCCGAACACCGCCCGAACAAGGAGAGGAACCGACTTCGGTAGAAGTCGTGACACCGGGTCACTTCAGAGACTTTGTGTGTTTCCCTGAGTACAAGGAACTGTGAGGTGAGTGGGATAGTTAGTTGTATGTGCCTGAGTGCTGACGTTATATTGTTATGTGGTTATTAGGGCACATATCAGTTTGCTCTGGGTTTCGGCGGGGTCCATCATGCCAGTCCGCCCCTTTTTTTGTATTTAAGCAGTGAGTCACCATTGAGACCAGGGTCTTTTTCACAAAGGAACCCTGGATAAACAATTTCATACGACAAAATCAAAAATAAAATACAATATAAAACAAGTAAAACACTGCACAACACAAATATTCAAGAGAAACAAATACATTCCTCAATAAGATGGGGACCTACCGGTAGTCCAAAAAACATCCAATTGTAGATGGGGACCTACCGGTGGTCAAACAAACATCCAATTGTAATGTATTTTGTAGTTGGTTCCAGCAATGAGGTGCTTTAAAACTAAAAGTGGAATTTCCTAGTTCGGTGGAGACCCGAGGAACCTCAAGAGTTAACCAGCCGTGGGAATGGGTTTGGTATCTCATGTTTTATTTATATTTTAACAGCAAAGTTAGGTAAGTCAGAAAGTTGTGTAGTAGAGCGTTGTAAACAAAAAGGGAATAGTGAAGTGATCTACACAATTTTAATGAGGACCAGCCAACCTTTTGAAACAGGATGCAGTGGTGATTATTAAAACTGTCACCTGTGATAAAGTGAAGGGCGCTACGGTAGACTGCATCCAAAGGTTTAAAAGTAGTACGTGGCTGCTGCAATCTGGTAAATGGTGTCACCATAGTCAAGAACTGCATGTACAATCTGGTTCCTGCTATTTAAGGAGAGGTAAGATCTATTTCTAAAAAAGCTCATCCATATGTTTTTTTAAAAACATGAAGTCTTTGTCAATCCTAATGCCCAGATATTTATAGGCGGGAACCAGATTGATGGGAGAACCATCCAATGAATAAATATGTAGTCCATCTGAAACTGTTTTGTGAGAATTTGAGAACAAGATACTGTATATTTAGTATTGCCCGCGTTACCAGTTTTAAACCAACTAGGGCTTTTCTGTAAGGCAACATAGCCTGATCAACAGTTGGGGCAATAGCATACATAAGTGTCATCTGCATGCAGATGAATATTACAAGTTTTAAAAGATAGACCAACAGTATTTATATACAGGGACAGGTCCCAATATGTTTCAATATCCAGGAAACTAGACTTGACACCAACAGAAATCACGCATTGTGTCCTATCTGACAGATAATTATCAAACCACTTGAAAGAAACATGATCCAGGCATATTTCAGTCAGCCTTTGAATGAGAATGCAGTGGTCAACAGTGTCGAAGGCCTTGGAAAGGTCTATAACTAAAGGCAGCACAATGGCTTTTACGATCTAAGCAATTTAAAGCCCCTTTGCAGTCTTTTTAATTCAATGTTTTAATAATCTCTTATGTCTAATAAATCACTGTTCATTTTTTTTAAAATTAACTCCAAAATATATTAGTTTATTTCCCCGAGCCTCCTTGTGCCACTGAAATGCTCAGCCTGATCGTGTGGGCATTAGGAAACCAAATAAAATATGAAATGACATACACAGCCTGATTGGCTGATAGGATGGTCTAGAGCCCTTACCCCTTCAAAAAACAACAACAAAGGCACATGTTATTCAACCGGTCAGTTGGAGCTGGAGTTGGACCCTGAAAGCAACAAACCTCCGCTGTACAGGTGGGTATGATACTTTGTTTTGTCATTAAAAACAATAGGCATACATAATGCATCATCATTTTCTATGTCACTGTTGTACTGTTTTCAATAGGTCCAGAACAGCCTGTCTGCCATCTATTCATTGCAGAAATCCATGATTTATCTACAGGGAAGACAAAAGGCCCTCGGCATCTGAGGCCAAACACAGTAAGCAATACTAAGTACTGTTAAGTACTGTATACTTAGTATTGCTTGCTGTGTTAGGCATCAGAGATACAATGGCCCATGGTAGAATCTTCAGTGTCATCATAACCCTAACCCTAACGTCTATTTCATCATTTTGCAAAATAGACTTTGTGATGATACTGGATATATATTATTTTTTTAAATTCTAATGAGTAAACACTCTTGAATTAAGTTGTTGAAAGTAAATAAAGAAACCAGAACTGCAAGGAAAGGTTGTCATTCTTCATAAATTCTCTTGTCAGTTATTTACACAACTGAAATGCAAGTGCGTCTGTTTATGATGCGTTCTTCATTGTAAACTGCCAGAGTGCTCCATTGTATTTGTGTAAATTAAACTGTCTACATGTATCTCGGGTCATAAACAAGGTTATAATGAAAGTTAAAACCATGGCATGTACTGTAAGTATCTTTTCAAGTTATTGATTTTACAACTCAAGCTCTGCAAGGTATAAGTCGCTCACAGTAATAGTTATTTCTATTTGAAACCTTACAAAATAAGGAACACCTGTTTTAGTGACTGACGGTATTTCTCAAAAGGTCTATGGAATTTTCCGTGATCAGACACTTTCTTATGGGGATAGTAAATTAAACACATTGTGCGCATCAAAACAAATTTCAGAAAGCATTGAGTCTTACTTATAATAAGAAAGACATTACACAAGTCATTTAATATTAATAAAACAATAAATTTATTGAAAGAATAAGTTTAGGGGAGTACATTGTCTCATTCAAACAGGAAAACAAAGTGCAAGTTACATCATAACCATAACATCATACACAAATGCTTGCCCTTACATTCAGGTGCCACACACGCAAACCACGCCATATTCTCTGTTCTATCTTTCCTGTAACAAAGACAACAATTTCTAGAGTAGTACATTGAAGTTTCACTCTTTCTGTTCTGGCAACCAGCCAAGTGTTAGCTTGGTCTTTGATCTGTTTGTGCTATACAGCTAACTCCTATGTAAAGCCAAGCCAACTGTTATGGTATCATGGCATGACAACTATCATAAATTAGGAGTTGGCAAGACAGCATAAACATAACTGGGACCAGGCTATAGCATTTCTATGACCTGCACCACCAGCTTGGTCTGTACAGCAGGCACCACCAGCATCAACCTAGGAGGGTTAGGGGGGGAACCAGTTTAGCTGCTTCTCTGCCAGTCGATGTTCATCTGTCTGTCCTGTGTGTGTGTGTGTGTGTGTCTCATACCTTTCGTCCTAGTCTTCACCAAGTAACTGCTCATCAAAAGCATCTTATTCCAAGAAGTCCATGACCTCATGGTCCTCCAAATCCTGCAGGCTTTCTTCAGTGATGGCCCTTTAGCCCATAAGAAAGGGCATCATGAATGGAAGGGAATTGTGTAGCTACAAGTTATCAACCTGTTGGTAAAGTGACAAAGTTACATTTGAGAAAACGTAAAAATGTCATATCTGATGGTCCATAACTCAAATAATGTGATCATGTAGCAGAGTCAAACCATCTAGACCTCCAGCTTGAGCTTTCATAAGTCATATGATCCATCATAAGGGTTATACATTCATTTTTGCATTCAACAGCCAGAAGGCTGACCATTTTTTAGGAATCATATCACAGATGAACATACGCCTAATGAGATATCTAGTTAGCTCATAATAATAGCTATCCTTTTTCTTCTGGCTGGCAAACTAATAGCTACAAATCCAATCACAAGCCAGTTTGTTCTCACTCTAATACTTAACTAATGACAAATACTCTTCAAATTGTAACTTTTAGCATTTTATTTTGTATAGTCATCAAAGAAAAGAAACATAAAAAAAGACAAGACACAAACTAAATCAAGTAGGCTACCATGTTCTGTTCTGGGTGTCTGACAGCTTGAACAACAGTCAACAGGCTAGCTACCATTATTTATCTCAGACTTTGGTAACTAGCAATCTAGCTACAGTAACATTATCTGAGGAGACACTATAGTGGCCTGAAAATACGACGACATTGCTAAAGTAGGCAAGTAATTAGTAGGAAACCGGTTTGCCATCATTATCATGTTGTCAAACGTACTTTAGAGATATGGCTATCTGGTCCTGTCCCTCAATCTTAGCTAGCTAGCTAAAGTTATACTCCAAAAATAATCTGGTGACATCACAGTGATGACAAAAGATTTTCGTAATAATGATTTGCTTTCTTTAGGAATGTAATTGTCTTTCCAAGTCACTATAATGCACTTTAGACTAAATCTTCATCACACATGGCAGAGCAGAGAATGCCATTGAGTAACTAGTAGAATGTTAATCCGGGCATCAGTCCTCAAGAGAACTTTCAAAACAATATTGTGATGAAGCAGGCAAACCATGACTAGCATGTCCTTTAATTATAGAATTGAAACATGTATATCTAGACACATCATGAATGGTTGCTGCCGCTGCCGATTTCAAGATCCATGCGATGCTTGATGGAGCTGCTGGGAAATCGACATGTTAACTAACTAGCCTGATTTACAATAATAGCGTGCAGAAGGTGATGAAAAATTTATCGAAGACAAATCAGACTAAGTGATTGTTCAGATGGAATACAGTGGAAAGCAGCCATAATCTCTCTTACTTTTGGGTGGGACCAGTACCAAAAGTAGGAGGGAATTTGTAAATAAACTATGAACATTAGTTGGTAATCAGACCACAGGGTGATGTTACACGGCAAGCCAAAATTACATCCCCACCCAGTCTGAATTTATTTTTTTCAAACAGCTCTTACACAAAAAGGGCATTATCATAATTTTCACAATTTGAGTGTTATGTCGACCTCATAGGGCTCTATTTTAACAAACCTAATGCAATAGTCAATCTAAGCGCTGGGGGGGTAGTACTATACATCCGAATCCACTAATTTGAAGGGGTGTCCACATATAATGCCTTGCAAAGTATTCATCCCACGATGGGAGACAGAAAGCTGGTTTCAAGCGCAGGGCGCAGCAGGTGTTTATTTATAAAGGCCCAAAGGAGGAGGCTGGGTCCTGGGGCAGGCAGAAGGTCATACACAGGGGGTCCAAAAAGGCAACAGTACAGGCAGGGAAAATGCTAGTAACATCATCCGGGAGATCAGGCAATAGGTTGATAACAGGAAATCTGATAGGCTAAAGTACCGGCAGCGAATAGGCAAAAGGCGTCATTAGTGAGGGAGGCCAAAACTATCATATTTATTTTATTTATTTATTTTACCTTTATTTAACCAGGCAAGTCAGTTAAGAACAAATTCTTATTTTCAATGACGGCCTGGGAACAGTGGGTTAACTGCCTGTTCAGGGGCAGAACGACAGATTTGTACCTTGTCAGCTCGGGGGTTTGAACTCGCAACCTTCCGGTTACTAGTCCAACACTCTAACCACTAGGCTACCCATACACGGGAGGATTAAATTACTGGAAACCAAGCGCTCCGAATAGACATGTGTCACAAAACAAACGATACCTCACAATGATGGGGTGTAAAGAACTGAACTAAATAGTGTGTGATAATGACATACAGGTGTGTGAACAGGTTATCAGAATTCCGGTGATTGGGATCTGGAGAGTGAGCTGCGTTCAGGGGAGCTGTGTGTTTGAGAGTGTGACCTGGAAAGTGAGCTGCGTTCAGGAGATCTACATGTTTGATTGTGTGAGTTGGAAGCAGATGTTACAATCCCCCTTGGATTTGCTTCCTATTTTGTTGCATTACAACCTGTAATTTAAATGGATTTTTATTTGGATTTCATGTAATGGACATACACAAAGTAGTCCAAATTGGTGAAGTGAAATGAGAAAAATACCTTGTTTAATAAAATTTATTTTAAAAAAAATGGAAGAGTGGTGCGTGCATAGTATGTATTATCTCCCCCTGTCACATGAGTTGACGCTGGAGAGACGAATCAGGTACGAGGAGTAAAACATTTAATAAAGAATGGACATGGAACGAGACAGGAACAGCGTCAGCATACAAGAAACAAAGACAAAAAAACAATCAATCAGTGAGTCCAACATCTTTGATTCGCGTGACAAGGGAAGGCAGGTGTGTGTAATGGATGATAGGAGTGCGTGATGCAGGGCAGCCTGGCGCCCTCAAGCACCGGGGGGGGGGGGGGGGGGGGGGGTGACAGACGTGACACCCCCTTTGCTATGAAGCCCCTACATAAGATCTGGTGCAAACAATTACCTTCGGAAGTCACATAGTTAGTTAATTAAAGTCCAACTGTGTGCAATCTAAGTGTCACATAATCTGTCACATGATCTCAGTATATATATATATATATATATATATATATATATATATATATATATATATATATATATATATATATATATATATATATATATATATATACATACAGTGCCTTGCGAAAGTATTCGGCCCCCTTGAACTTTGCGACCTTTTGCCACATTTCAGGCTTCAAACATAAAGACATAAAACTGTATTTTTTTGTGAAGAATCAACAACAAGTGGGACACAATCATGAAGTGGAACGACATTTATTGGATATTTCAAACTTTTTTAACAAATCAAAAACTGAAAAATTGGGCGTGCAAAATTATTCAGCCCCTTTACTTTCAGTGCAGCAAACTCTCTCCGGAAGTTCAGTGAGGATCTCTGAATGATCCAATGTTGACCTAAATGACTAATGATGATAAATACAATCCACATGTGTGTAATCAAGTCTCCGTATAAATGCACCTGCACTGTGATAGTCTCAGAGGTCCGTTAAAAGCGCAGAGAGCATCATGAAGAACAAGGAACACACCAGGCAGGTCCGAGATACTGTTGTGAAGAAGTTTAAAGCCGGATTTGGATACAAAAAGATCTCCCAAGCTTTAAACATCCCAAGGAGCACTGTGCAAGCGATAATATTGAAATGGAAGGAGTATCAGACCACTCCAAATCTACCAAGACCTGGCCGTCCCTCTAAACTTTCAGCTCATACAAGGAGAAGACTGATCAGAGATGCAGCCAAGAGGCCCATGATCACTCTGGATGAACTGCAGAGATCTACAGCTGAGGTGGGAGACTCTGTCCATAGGACAACAATCAGTCGTATATTGCACAAATCTGGCCTTTATGGAAGAGTGGCAAGAAGAAAGCCATTTCTTAAAGATATCCATAAAAAGTGTTGTTTAAAGTTTGCCACAAGCCACCTGGGAGACACACCAAACATGTGGAAGAAGGTGCTCTGGTCAGATGAAACCAAAATTGAACTTTTTGGCAACAATGCAAAACGTTATGTTTGGCGTAAAAGCAACACAGCTGAACACACCATCCCCACTGTCAAACATGGTGGTGGCAGCATCATGGTTTGGGCCTGCTTTTCTTCAGCAGGGACAGGGAAGATGGTTAAAATTGATGGGAAGATGGATGGAGCCAAATACAGGACCATTCTGGAAGAAAACCTGATGGAGTCTGCAAAAGACCTGAGACTGGGACGGAGATTTGTCTTCCAACAAGACAATGATCCAAAACATAAAGCAAAATCTACAATGGAATGGTTCAAAAATAAACATATCCAGGTGTTAGAATGGAAGTCAAAGTCCAGACCTGAATCCAATCGAGAATCTGTGGAAAGAACTGAAAACTGCTGTTCACAAATGCTCTCCATCCAACCTCACTGAGCTCGAGCTGTTTTGCAAGGAGGAATGGGAAAAAATCGACTTACAGCTGTAATCGCAGCAAAAGGTGGCACTACAAAGTATTTAACTTAAGGGGGCTGAATAATTTTGCACGCCCAATTTTTCAGTTTTTGATTTGTTAAAAAAGTTTAAAATATCCAATAAATGTCGTTCCACTTCATGATTGTGTCCCACTTGTTGTTGATTCTTCACAAAAAAATACAATTTTATATCTTTATGTTTGAAGCCTGAAATGTGGCAAAAGGTCGCAAAGTTCAAGGGGGGCGAATACTTTCGCAAGGCACTGTATATATACACCTGTTCTGTTAGGCCTCAAAGTCTGCAACACCACTAAGCAAAGGGCACCACCAAGCAAGCGGCGCCATGAAGACCGAGGAGCTCTCCAAACAAGTCAGTGACAAAGTTGTAGAGAAGTACAGATCAGGCTTGGGTTATAAAAAAATATCCGAAACTTTGAACATCGTACGGAGCACCATTAAATCCATTATTAAAAAACAACAAACCTGCCAAGCGAGGGCCGCCCACCAAAACTCACAGACCAGGCAAGGAGGGCATTAATCAGAGAGGCAACAAAGAGACCAAACATAGCTGCAAAGATAACACAGCTGCAAAGCTCTACAGCGGAGATTGAAGTATCTGTCCACAGGACCACTTTAAGCCATGCACCCCACAGAGCTGGGCTTTAAGGAAGAATTTCAATAAGCATTTTTCTACGGCTGGCCATGGTTTCCACCGACCATTTCGAATCCCACCATACATTCTCCGCTATGCAATCTGGTTTCAGAGCTGGTCATGGGCGCACCTCAGCCACGCTCAAGGTCCTAAACGATATCTTAACCGCCATCAATAAGAAAAAATACTGTGCATCCGTATTCATTGACTGGCCAGGGCTTTCGACTCTTGTCAATCCCCACATCCTCATCGGCAGACTCGATAGCCTTGGTTTCTCAAATGATTGCCTCGCCTGGTTCACCAACTACTTCTCTTATAGAGTTCAGTGTGTAAAATAGGAGGGCCTGTTGTTCGGGCCTCTGGTAGTCTCTATGGGGGTGCCACAGGGTTCAATTCTTGGACCGACTCTCTTCTCTGTATACATCAATGATGTCGCTCTTGCTGCTGGAGAGTCTCTGATCCACCTCTACGCAGACGACACCATTCTGTATACTTCTGGCCCCTCCTTGGACACTGTGTTAACTAACCTCCATAAGAGCGTCAATGCCATACAACTCTCCTTCAGTGACCTCCTATTGCTCTTAAATACAAGTAAAACTAAATGCATGCTCTTCAACTGATCGCTGCCTGCACCTGCCCGCCCGCCCATCCAACATCACACCTCTGGACGGTTCTGACCTAGAATATGTGGACAACTACAAATACCTAGGTGTCTGGTGAGACTGTAAACTCTCCTTCCAGACTCACATCAAACATCTCCAATCCAAAGTTAAATCTAGAATTGGCTTCCTACTTCACAACAAAGCATCCTTCACTCATGCTGCCAAACATACCCTTGTAAAACTGACCATCCTACCGGTCCTCGACTTCGGCGATGCCATTTACAAAATAGCCTCCAATAACCTACTCAATAAATTGGATGCAGTCTATCACAGTGCCATCCATTTTGTCACCAAAACCCCATATACTACCCACCACTGCGACCTGTACGCTCTTGTTGGCTGGCCCTCGCTTCATACTCGTCGTCAAACCCACTGGCTCCAGGTCATCTACAAGACCTTGCTGGTTAAAGTCCCCCCTTATCTCAACTAGCTGGTCACCATAGCATCACCCACCTGTAGCACGCACTCCAGCAGGTATATCTCTCTGGTCACCCCCAAAAATGAATTCTTCTTTTGGCCGCCTCTCCTTCCAGTTCTCTGCTGCCAATGACTGGAACGAACTACAAAAATCTCTGAAACTGGAAACACTTATCTCCCTCACTAGCTATAAGCACCAGCTGCCAGAGCAGCTCACAGATTACTGCACCTGTACATAGCCCAGCTATTATTTAGCCCAAACAACTACCTCTCCCTCTACTGTATTTATGTATTTATTTATTTTGCTCCTTTGCACCCCATTATTTCTATCTCTACTTTGCACATTCTTCCACTGCAAATCTACCATTCCAGTGTTTTACTTGCTATATTGTATTTACTTTGCCACCATGGCCTTTTTTTGTTGCCTTTATCTCCCTTATCTCACCTCATTTGCTCACATTATATATAGACTTATTTTTCTACTATATTAGAGACTGTATGTTTGTTTTACTCCATGTGTAACTCTGTGTTGTTGTATGTGTCAAACTGCTTTGCTTTATCTTGGCCAGGTCGCAATTGTAAATGAGAACTTGTTCTCAACTTGCCTACTGGTTAAATAAAGGTGAAATCAAATAAATGTTAAAAAAAGAGTGGACAGAAAAAAATAATTGTTTAACCTCTGGGATATGTGGGACGGTAGCCTCCCACCTCGCCAACAGCCAGTGAAATTGCAGGGCGCCAAATTCAAACAACAGAAATCTTATAATTAAAATTCCTCAAACATACAAGTATTATACACCATTTTAATAATATACTTCTTGTTAATCCAACCACAGTCTGATTTCAAAAAGGCTTTACGGCGAAAGCACACTTTGCGATTATGTTAGGTCAGCGCCTAGCCACAGAAAACCCTACAGCCATTTTCCCAGCAAGGAGAGGTGTCACAAAATACAGAAATAGAGTTAAAATTAATCACTAACTTTTGATGATCTTCGCCGGATGGCACTCCCAGGACTCCATGTTAGACAATAAATGTGTGTTATGTTCGATAAAGTTCATCTTTATGTCCAAGAACCTCATTTGAAATATGTGCGTTATGTTCAGAAATGCATTGTCTCAAACAAACATCCGGTGAAAGTGCAGAGAGCCACATCAAATTACAGAAATACTCATAAATATTGAAGAAACAAGTGTTAAACCTACGATTAAAGATAAACTTCTCCTTAATGTAACCGCTGTGTCAGATTTCAAAAAGGCTTTACGGCGAAAGCACTCTTTGCGATTATGTTAGGTCAGCGCCTAGCCACAGAAAACCATACAGCCATTTTCCAACCAAGGAGAGGTGTCACAAAAGTCAGAAGTAGCATTAAAATTAATCACTTACCTTTGATTATCTTCATCTGATGGTCTCCATGTTAGACGATAAATGTTTGTTTTGTTCAATAAAGTTAATCTTTATGTCGAAATACAGAGAGAGCAATTCATTCATCAATAAATAGTGGCTGAATTTATCCTCAAGCCGTCAACTTTTTTCATGATTGTTGGGCTATTTGGTGTGTAATTTGTAGTAAATGTTTATAAATAGTACCAAATCCAGTATTCTGTATAGCTATAGATGGTAGGCTACAATGCATAATGAAACAATCCCAAGTAAGCCAGTGTTTTGAGGGTGGACTGATTTGTATTATTTGGCATTAATAGAGTGGTTTTATGCACAACAACTTTCTATCCAAGCTGGGAGAGTGCATGAGGATGGCTCATGTCATGCAGGTTCAGGTAGGCTATACATGACATTTGAATGTTCAAAAATATATATTGGTAGCTGATTAGTATGCTTTTGCATTGGAAATTAATCTAACAATTTGCAATGTTTGAATTTCTAACTTTATTTACTAAACAAGTAATTACATTATTGCCGCCAGCCAGCAGACACATTATTGCCGCCAACCAGCAGACACCATGTATAGCTTTGTGAAATATGAGGCTTAAGATGAGTAAATGACGACTAAATAGACCTACCAGTGTGTGTGTGTACGTGTGTCTCTCTCTTGGTTTTTTCTACCAACTGCAGTCTTTTCAAAGGGCCTATAACCCAGATAAGGTTGATGAAAATGTTGACATTCTCCTCACATGTTGTTCCACAAACTGAAACCGTTTCTCTCTGTTTGGGTTTGGTGCATTAGTACAATTGGATTTGGAATTGAGTTAGTGCTGAGGCAAAGCAGTCTAACTTTCCTCTTTGAATAAATGCCTGTTGAATTCCATCCCCCAGGTGTGTAATGAAGAGATGACCTATGAAAAAAACATCAACGTCCTCTCTCCACCTCCAACCCCAGCAAATGTTCGCCTGCTCTGTGGACCTTTTCAACATCAAACAGCCAGGGTGAGCCTGTGTGTGTGTGTGTGTGTGTGTGTGTGTGTGTGTGTGTGTGTGTGTGTGCGTGTGTGTGTGTGTGTGTTTGTGTGTGCGGCGTTGGGGGATAAGGTTTGGGTGAGTCATTTTGATGACACTCATCCCAGGACCTTTTTTATGCCCGCCTCTGGTTGGCATTAAACGACTCCCTCTCCCTGGGCAGCAGATGCTTGTTCAGCTCATTTGCATTTCTCTTATCTGCCACATGAGACATCCAGACTACCACCTGTCATGAAACAGAGATAATTGTCAGCGACACCTTTCCTGGGAAGTGCAGGTAGGGAAATAGACCGACATTTAAACCCCTATTAGTTTAATGGTAGTGCCAAAGAAGGATGCAGAACCAGGGCCTGGTTGGAAATAGGACAGCAACCAAACCCTTTCATGGTACCATTACTACAGACCACAAGAGTGCACCATTGTCCTTTCAAATGTGTATATTCATATATTTTAGCTGTTAAATTAAATAAAAATCTGAAAAGCCACAAATGCAGGACATTTCTGTTTTCTTCCCTGCCATCTCGTCCCATTTACCCATGTGTTTTATAACGCTCCCTAACATATTGCCTTCAGAAACTTTCACTCCACTTGACTTTTTCCACATTTTGTTGTGTTACAGCCTGAATTTAAAATGTATTACATTTAGATTTTTTGGGGGGCACTAGCCTAGACACAATACCCCATAATGTCAAAATGGAATTGTGTTTTTTTTAATGTATACAAATTATTAAAATTGAAAAACTGAAATGTCTTGTGTCAATAAGTATTCTACTATTTTGTTATGACAACCCTAAATACGTTCAGGAGGAAAAATTGACTTAATAAGTCACATAAGTTGCATGGATCGTGTGTGCAATAATAGTGTTTAACATGACTTTTGAATGACTACCACATCTCTTTACACCAAACAATCAATTATCTGTAAGATCCCTCAGTCGAGCAGTGAATTTCCAACACAGATTCGACCACAAACACTAGAGAGGTTTCACAATGCATTGCCAAGAAGGGCACCTATTGGTAGATGGGTAAAAAATAATACAAAACTCTGACAGTGAATATCCCTTTGAGCATGGTGAAGTTATCAATTACACTTTGGATGGTGTATCAATACACCCAGTCACTACAAAGATACAGGCATCCTTCCTAACTCAGTTGATGGAGAGGAAGGAAACCGCTCAGGGATTTCCCCATGAGGCCAATGGTGACTTTAAAACAGTTACAGAGTTCAATGGCTGTGATAGTAGAAAACTGAGGATGGATCAACAACATTATAGTTACTCCACAATACTAACCTTATTGACAGAGTTAAAAGAACAAATATTCCAAAACATGCATCCTGTTTGCAACAAGGCACTTTTTATTTTTATTTTTTATTTACCTTTATTTAACCAGGTAGGCTAGTTGAGAAGAAGTTATAATTTACAACTGCGACCTGGCCAAGATAAAGCAAAGCAGTGGGACAAAAACAACAACACAGAGTTACACATGGGATAAACAAACAGAGTCAATAACACAATAGAAAAATCTGTATACAGTGTGTGCAAATTAAGTAAGGAGGTAAGGCAGTAAATAGGCCATAGTGGTGAAGTAATTACAATTTAGCAATTAACACTGGAGTGATAATGTGCAGATGAGGATGTGCAAGTAGAAATATTGGTGTGCAAAAGAGTAAAAAAATTGGATGGGCTATTTACAGATGGGCTATATAAGCTGCTCTGACAGCTAATGCACTACAGTAATACTAGAAAAAAATGTGGCAAAACACAAAGTGTTATGTTCGGGGCAAATCCATTACAACACATTACTACTACTCTCCATATTTTCAAGTATAGTGGTGGCTGCATTAAGTTTGTTATTGATTAGGACTGGGGAGTTTTTCAGGATAAAATAAAAACTGAATGGAGCTACGCACAGGAAAAATCCTGGAGGAAAATCTGTTCAGTCTGCTTTTCCCCAGACACTGGGAGAATAATTAATCTTTCAGCAGGACAATAACCTAAAACACAAGGCCAGATTTACACTGTAGTTACTTACCAAGAAGACAGTGAATGTTCCTGGTTGCCCGAGTTGGTTTTGACTTAAATCTGCAGCAAGACCTGAAATTGGTTGTCTAGCAATGATCAACAATCAATTTGGCAGAGCTTGAAGAATAATGGGAAAATGTTGCACAATCATTTACATTTTAGTCATTGTCACGTTCTGACCTTGATTTTCCGTTGTTTTGTATTTATTTAGTATGGTCAGGGCGTGAGTTGGGTGGGCAGTCTATGTTTGTTTTTCTATGTTTTGGGGCATTTCTATGTTTTCGGCCTAGTATGGTTCTCAATCAGAGGCAGGTGTCATTAGTTGTCTCTGATTGAGAATCATACTTAGGTAGCCTGGGTTTCACTGTGTTTTTGTGGGTGATTGTTCCTGTCACTGTGTTTGTTGTCACAGGATAGGCTGTATAGGTTTTTCACGTTCCGTTTGTTGTTTTGTAGATTTAGTTATTTCATGTATCGTTCATTTTCCATTAAAGAACATGAGTAACCACCACGCTGCTTTTTGGTCCGCTTCTCCTTCTACAGACGAACGTCGTTACAGAATCACCCACCAACCGAGGACCAAGCGGCGTGGTAAACAGAGGCAGCAGCAACAGCAGCAGCAGGAGAAGCGACTGGTGCAGCAGGAGCAACAGCAGCAGCAGCAAAAGCAGCAGCAGGAGGAGCAACAGCAGCAAAAGCAGCAGTGGGAGAGGCTGCACTACTTGGAGAGATGGACTTGGGAGGAGATTCTAGACGGGAAAGGACCCTGGGCAGAGCCAGGAGAATATTGCCGCCCCAAGGCCGAGCTGGAGGCAGCAAAAGCAGAGAGGCGGCATTATGAGGAACTAGCACGGCAGAGCGGATGGAAGCCCGAGAGTCAGCCCCAAAAATGTATTGGGGGGGGGCAGGGAGTATAACAGGGAGTATGGCTACGCCAGGTAGGAGACCTGAGCCAACTTCCTGTGGTTACCGGGGGGCTAGAGAGACCGGGCAGGCACCGTGTTATGCTGTGGAGCGCACGGGGTCCCCAGTGCGGGTGCACAGCCCGGTGCGGTACATTCCAGCTCCGCGTATCGGCCGGGCTAGAGTGGGTATCGAGCCAAGTGCCATGAAGCCGGCTCTACGCATCTGGTCTCCAGTGCGTCTCCTTGGGCCGGCTTACATGGCACCAGCCTTGCACACGGTGTCCCCGGTTCGCCTGCATAGCCCAGTGCGGGCTATTCCACCTCGCCGCACTGGCAGGGCGACCGGGACCATTCAACCGGGTAAGGTTGGGCAGGCTCGGTGCTCAAGAGCTCCAGTGCGCCTGCACGGCCCGGTCTATCCGTCACCACCTCCACGCACCAGCCCTCCGGTGGCAGCCCCCCGAACCAGGCTGTCTCTCCGGCCCATCCTTACAGGGGCTTCCTCCTCTCCAGCGCTGCCGGAGTCTCCCGCCTGTTCGGCGCTACGAGAGCTACTCAGTCCGGCGCTTCCAGAGCCTTCCTCCTCTCCAGCGCCGCCAGTGCCGCCCGTCTGCCCAGCGCCGCCAGTGCCGCCCGTCTGCCCAGCGCCGCCAGTGCCGCCCGTCTGCCCAGCGCCGCCAGTGCCGCCCGTCTGCCCAGCGCCGCCAGTGCCGCCCGTCTGCCCAGCGCCGCCAGTGCCGCCCGTCTGCCCAGCGCCGCCCGTCTGCCCGGAGCCGCCAGTGCCGCCGTCTGCCCAGCGCCGCCAGTGCCGCCCGTCTGCCCAGCGCCGCCAGTGCCGCCCATCTGCCCAGCGCCGCCAGTGCCGCCCGTCTGCCCAGCGCCGCCAGTGCCTCCCGTCTGCCCAGCGCCGCCAGTGCCGCCCAGCGCCGCCCAGCGCCGCCAGTGCCGCCCGTCTGCCAGGAGCCGCCAGTGCCGCCCTTCTGCCAGGAGCCGCCAGTGCCGCCAGTCAGCCAGGAGCCGCCAGTGCCGCCAGTCAGCCAGGGGCCGCCAGTGCCGCCAGTCAGCCAGGGGCCGCCAGTGCCGCCAGTCAGCCAGGGGCCGCCAGTGCCGCCAGTCAGCCAGGGGCCGCCAGTGCCGCCAGTCAGCCAGGGGCCGCCAGTGCCGCCAGTCAGCCAGGGGCCGCCAGTGCCGCCAGTCAGCCAGGGGCCGCCCGAGCAGCTGCCCCTCTGTCCAGAGCAGCTGCCGCCCCTCTGTCCCGAGCTGCTATCGCCCCTCTGTCCCAAGTTGCTGCCGCCCCTCTGTCCCGAGCAGCTGCCGCCCCTCTGTCCCGAGCAGCTGCCGCCCCTCTGTCCCGAGCTGCTATCACCCCTCTGTCCCGAGCTGCTGCCGCCCCTCTGTCCTGAGCAGCTGCCCCTCTGTCCCGAGCAGCTGCCCCTCTGTCCCGAGCAGTTGTCCCTCTGTCCCGAGCAGCTGCTTCACCTCTGTCCCGAGCTGCCTCTCTGTCCCAAGCAGCCCCTCTGTCCAGTGGGGTCATTGAGAGGGGTGGCCATGGTGAGAAAGCCACGGAGGCGGACAATAAGGTGGACTAAGACAATGATGAAGTGGAGTCCGCGTCCCGCGCCAGAGCCGCCACCGCGGACAGACGACCACCCAGACCCTCCCCTATAGGTCAAGGTTTTGCGGCCGGAGTCCGCACCTTTGGGGGGGGGTACTGTCACGTTCTGACCTTGATTTTCCGTTTTGTATTTATTTAGTATGGTCAGGGCGTGAGTTGGGTGGGCAGTCTATGTTTGTTTTTCTATGTTTTGGGGCATTTCTATGTTTTCGGCCTAGTATGGTTCTCAATCAGAGGCAGGTGTCATTAGTTGTCTCTGATTGAGAATCATACTTAGGTAGCCTGGGTTTCACTGTGTGTTTGTGGGTGATTGTTCCTGTCACTGTGTTCGTTGTCACAGGATAGGCTGTATAGGTTTTTCACGTTCCGTTTGTTGTTTTGTAGATTTAGTTATTTCATGTATCGTTCATTTTCCATTAAAGAACATGAGTAACCACCACGCTGCTTTTTGGTCCGCTTCTCCTTCTACAGACGAACGTCGTTACAGTCATTTAGCAGACACGCTTATCCAGAGCAACTTACAGGAGCAATTAGGGTGAAGTGCCTTATTCAAGGGCACATCAACTGACTTTTCACCTGGTCATCTTGGGGATTCAAACCAACAACCTTTCAGTTACTGGCCCAACGCTTTTAAACACTAGGCTACCTGCCTCACTGTAGTTGCGGAAAGCTCTTAGAGACTTACCCAAAAAGACTCACAGCTGTAATCGCTGCCAAAGGTTATTCCAACATGTATATTGACCCAGGGGTTTGAATACTTCTTTAATCAAGATATAGTATTGTTGTATTTTTCATAATTATTGCAAAAAAAATATTCTGTCGATTGTTGACCAAAAATTACAATTAAATACATTTTAATCCCACTTTGTAACACAACAAAATGTGGAAGAAGTCGAGGGATATGAATACTTTCTGAAGGCACTGTATGTCATTTTTTTTAGAGAGACCATGGACAAAATGAATGATTAAATGCTTTCATGGGTGTGTCCCAATGATCTCCTTTCTTCTGAAGTGTGCACTCGTTCACTACTCTCCACAAATTTTAAATCGTGTTGGCATGGTCTAATGGGAGTTTCAATACATACTACTAGTAATTTCCTTTCAAATCCATGAATGGAAGTGAGTAAGTGCGCACTACGGTAGATATAAGAGATAATCGGGACACACCATGAACCACCCATGCCAGAAGTAATCATAGGTCTGTCTTCACACTTCCCAGTAACAATGGTGCTTCAATGGAAGTCATCTGAATTCTATTCCATGCTATTCATGGCCTATATGTATGCTAATTACTTCTTTGTGATCAGATACAACTACATGCCTTGACATACTGATAACATGCAAACGTCCCATAGAAGCTGTAGTAACTTTTATGAGCACACTGGACTGGAGCTTGGTGTTAAACTGTTCATTTGTTATAACCTTTAATGATCATGCTGGAATGGATCCTTCTGCGCTAAACTGTTCATTTGGTATAAAATGACAATCGCACAGCCTTTCTCATGGGAAGGATGCTCTGACACCCATAGTGGCTTAACCTTTCCAAAGAGCTCCATGCTGCTTGCACTGCAGCAAATGTCGCCTCGCTTCTTTTTATTGGTATCTTGTTCATCTCTACCATCTAATTCCTTGGATTTTGGAAATTGGTTTTATATCATATAATGTTGCAGACTTGGTTTAATCTCGCACCTTTACTGAACTTTTTGTTTGTGTCAGCTGATGTGAACGTTTGAGATGGTGAGAGTTGCTCTAAAGAGAGAATGTGTTCTCAGTCAACTTACCTGTTAAAACAAGGGCAAATTATAAAAAAAATATGAGCAAGAGCTCCCATTGACAGGTTATAGTTAGCTAACGCACTTTTGTATATCGCGCTGTAATGTACATTTGACCTTATTTTAGTGCTCCAAAAACGTAACACTTCCAGGTCAACTGTAATATGAATACCATTGTAAAGCACAATTTCTCCCCTTTCCAGCAAAATCAATGATGAGACATTCATGCTGCCCGTCTCTAAATTATTTAAGAAGGCAATGAGCGCGGTCAGATGGGGAAGCGAAACATAATGCGCGATAGGGAAAGAGGAAGATTAGCCGTGTGGGGAAACAGCCTTTTTCACTCCATCTATCCAACATCACTTCTAAAATGTAAATAAAACATTATAAAGAATTGATATAATGTGTCATTACATACCTATTTGAAGGTTTGTGTCGAACTTGAATCGGATTTTTAGGGCAGCGCTAAAGTGATCTTCAGAAGCAAACAGCGGCTGTCACGTCAGTGATGACGCAAAAATGAATGCATTCAGTTGCACAATTGACTTAGGTATCCCCCCTTACCCTATCCCTGTCCCCTTTCTTGTTTTTAAACCGCGAGAGAAGCGCTACACCTGGTGGAGAGAGGCTGTACGACACAGAAGGAGTTGCATTATGCGTGCTGTACGTTACGCCATGACACGTCACAATTTAACGTATAGCGTCAGAGGGGTCAGTTTAAAAAAAACTTCTCTCCAATTCTATCGGGCCATTACCATGTCAATTAACGCTTCAATACAAACGTAGTTCACACCCCAGATTTGGCTGCCAACACAGTCCCCCATAGTCCCATTTAGGTTTCATTGCAGCCTCATTTGATTGTCTCGGTTGTTCAAATTTGTACGGAATGGGGTTAGTCAACAGTAATAATCAGGAGAAAATAATTTGGTAATGTAGTTGACCTGAATCCTGGGTCTAGGCAGGGCTATGGGCTGATGAATCAGCTAGTTAGCTAGGCTATTCTGTCTTGACAAGCTAACTGGTCTACACTTGATTTGAATTTGTTCCGCTACGGACAGAGTCAAACTGCAGTTGCCTCCTACCCTGACCGTGAGACAACACATGCTAGCAACTCCAAAGTAACATAATGGCGGTATTCATTTCAAACTCACCTCCTGGCCCAGCGCCGGTGGGTAGCTCGTGCATGCGATTTTAAAAAAAAGTCATTTGTTTAAAAAAAAAAAAACACCAATAAAAAGGGGACTTTTTCATAGGAGGGTAAACGGGCAGGTGCTCCAGTAACCCTAGGGCTCTATCTGTGCACGTGCCTGGGTCTTGGTGACCCATCATGATCCTATCCAGGAAGGCGAAGTATCATCATGGCCTTGTTTTTTTTTACAGAGAGCCGTGTGGTTCTGGGGCAGCTCTAATTGTTGGTAAATGAGAATGGCCTTGGGTGAGGCTGAGGAGCAGCTGGCTGTCTGTAGGGACCTTCACAGCCGTTGGAATCCCAGCCGTATGCCCTCGGATGCATATCCTGCCCACAAACATGTTTCCAGAGAGTATTTGTTTGTGTGTGTGTGCGCGTGCGTGCGTGCGCATGTGTCCTATTGAGGACACAGTCCACTGATAGGTATCTAACCATGTAGGAAATGTATATTCACTTTGCCTGTGACTTTGAATAGTAGCAAACACATCATATGCTTCCACTTTCTGAAATGTGGAATCCTCTGACAAATACTGATGCTGCATTGAGAACCATTCAGACTCCAGACACTGAAAGTTATTCCAACATGCATCATCTTGGTTAAACTATATTGAAAACACAGCTTGAGATGCAATACGAGCAATGACACAGAAGGCATAGGGATGGGCAGTGAAGACAGATTCCAGAAAATCAGGACAGTCCCAGCTGTTAGCCTGGAGTCTTAAAAGATGGGTTAAGGAGATGTTGACATGTTTCTGTTGATTTCACCCTTATGGCACCTCAGACCCTCCCCTGTCATCCCACTGATGCCACATGGGGATCAAATCAGACAGGATTCTCAGTACTGTAATTTATGTCCGATCTCCCTCTATCACAAATACTATTTGAAATTGTTTAGTTAACTTTAGCTTGCCTGGAGTGTCAGATAGGCACGGTTTGCATATTTGCAATTATTATATTGGTTTCATTGCGCCATGCAAGTTCAGTCAAGCATAGATAAAGTATTTTAAATTAATTCTAATTTGAACCGAGGTCTGCTCCATCACATAGCAGTGTCCTTTACTCCCTACATGACCAACACTCGGTCAACAATAATAAGTCAATCTCCTAAATGCCATCCTACAGCTAAGACAAATCTGATCAAATTGATGACCTTCTTTAAAGATGTTTCTCACATGATATCAGAGCCAATGGACAATTCGAAGGAACGAGAAGAAGCTAAATGGTGTAACTCATTGACAACCCCAGTCTTGGAGTTTGAGAGCAGACACCATATGAAAGGCTAATGAAGCTGTCAAGCGTATGTCCTTTAAACATGTAATGTTCAGGTCTCTTTTCAATTGAAGGCGTGTTTACTGTATCAACTGAACTGAAAAGGGTCACGTTTCAGATCTGCAACAAATATTTCAGTTTGTTTCACCTTTTATTTTTTAAAGTTTTTTTTTGCAAAAGCAACATTGGTGTACCTTGGACAAAAAAACTAACATACACTGCGTTTCTCTGGTCCCAACCTTCAACTGTTGACTCACTACAATAGGAATAAGACAAAAGTGACCACAGTTCCTACTTTACTCTGCTGCCCTTTCAGCACTCTCATCAGGATTTCTATCACGCTCTTTGTGCGGAGGAAGTCTGCCTATTTCCCCCTCTCACTCGGATGCTCTCCTCCACCATATGAACACTTAGCTAGAGCTGATGGGATTAAATCAAATCTAAATGTATTTGACACATTGCGCCAAATACAACAGGAGTAGAACTGACATTGAAATGCTTACTTACAAGCCCTTAACCATCAATGCAGTTAAGAAAAAATAAGTTAAAGTATTTACTAAAATAAACAGAGGTAAAAAATGAATAAAATATATTTTTTAAATAAAAAATAAGAAAATAGGGAGCAACAATAAAATAACACTAGTGAGGCTATATACAGAGGGTACCGGTACAGAGTCAATGTGGGGGGAACGGCTTAGTCGAGGTAATTGAGATAATATGTACATGTAGGTTGGGGGGGGTTTAATGCAAATAGTCTGGGAAAACGTTGTATTGATTAGTAGTTCAGGAGTCTAATGTCGTGGGGGTAGAAACTGTTACGAAACCATTTGGAACTAGACTTGGCACTCTAGTACCGCTTGCCGTGAGGTAGCAAAGAGAACAGTATTTCTAGAGTGGCTGGAGTCCTTAGGGCCTTCCTCTGACACCACCTGGTATAGAGGTCCTGAATGGCAGGAAGATTGGCCCCAGTGATGTACTGGGCTGTACGCACTACCCTATGTAGTGCCTTGGGGTCGGAGGCCGAGCAGTTGCCATACCAGGCAGTGGTGCAACCAGTCAGGATGCTCTCGATGGTGCAGCTGTAAAACTTTTTGAGGAACATCAAATTGATTTATAGTTTTTTAAGTTTCCCTGCATTGAAATCCCCGGACACTAGGAGCGCCACCTCTGGATGAGCGTTTTCATCAAATCAAATGTATTTATATAGCCCTTCTTAAATCAGCTGATAACCCAAAGGGCTGTACAGAAACCCAGCCTAAAACAGCAAGCAATGCAGGTGTAGAAGCACGTGGCTTGGAAAAACTCCCTAGAAAGGCCAAAACCTAGGGAGAAACCTAGAGAGGAACCAGGCTATGAGGGGTGGCCAGTCCTCTTCTGGCTGTGCCAGGTGGAGATTATAACAGAACATGGCCAAGATGTTCAAATGTTCATAAATGACCAGCATGGTCAAATAATAATAATCACAGTAGTTGTCGAGGGTGCAACAGGTCAGCACATCAGGAGTAAATGTCCGTTGGCTTTTCATAACCGATCATTAAGTATCTCTACCGCTCCTGCTGTCTCTAGAGAGTTGAAAACAGCAGGTCTTGGACAGGTAGCATGTCCGGTGAACAGAACAGAACAGAACAGTTGAAACTGGACCAGCAGCACGGCCAGGTGGACTGGGGACAGCAAGGAGTCATCATGCCAGGTAGTCCTGAGGCATGGTCCTAGGGCTCAGGTCCCCTGAGAGAGAGAAAGAAAGAGAGAAAGGGAGAATTAGAGAGCACACTTAAATTCACACAGGACACTGGATAAGACAGGAGACAGATATAACAAACTGACCTTAGCCCCCCGACACATAAACTACTGCAGCATAAATACTGGAGTCTGAGACAGGAGGGGACAGGAGACACTGTGGCCCCATCCGATGATACCCCCGGACAGATCCAAACAGGAAGGATATAACCCCACCCACTTTGCCAAGCACAGCCCCCCCCCACACCACTAGAGGGATATCTTCAACCACCAACTTACCATCCTAAGACAAGGCCGAGTACAGCCCACAAAGATCTCCGCCACGGCACAACCCAAGGGGGGGAGGCATCAACCCAGACAGGAAGACCACATCAGTGACTCAACCCACTCAAGTGACGCACCCCTCCTGGGGATGGCATGGAAGAGCACCAGTAAGCCAGTGACTCAGCCCCTGTAATAAGGTTAGAGGCAGAGAAACACAGTGGAGTGAGGGGAACCAGCCAGGCAGAGACAGCAAGAGCGGTTCATTACTCCAGAGCTTTTCCGTTCACCTTCACACTCCTGGACCAGACTACACTCAATCATAGGACATACTAAAGATATGAGTCTTCAATGAAGACTTAAAGGTTGAGAACGAGTCTGCGTCTCTCACATGGGTAGGCAGACCATTCCATAAAAATGGAGCAATATAGGAGAAAGCCCTGCCTTCAGCTGTTTGCTTAGAAATTCTAGGAACAATTAGGAGGCCTGCGTCTTGTGACCGTAGCGTACATGTAGGTATATACGGCAAGACCAAATCGGAAAGATAGGTAGGAACAAGCCCATGTAATGCTTTGTAGGTTAGCAGTAAAACCTTGAAATCAGCCCTTGCCTTAACAGGAAGCCAGTGTAGGGAGGCTAGCAGTGGAGTAAAATGATCAATTTTTTGGGTTCTAGTCAGGATTCTAGCAGCCGTATTTAGCACTAACTGAAGTTTATTTAGTGTAATTTTTCTGCAGAAATAATGTTAGGCAAAACATAATGTTGGGTTGAGGATTTAGAAATAACTGTTTCTATTTGTAACCCACAACTAACAAATTATTCTCAGGGAGATGATCAAGGGATTCAATGATAAGAGATCATACTGCTGGTGTCCTTTACAAAGGAGGGGAGCTGTTCTGCAAGTGGTCTAATAAAAGATTCAACAAGTCGATGAAGGGGCCGTTACTGCATCAATGCCCACTACAATAGGGCGCCCTGGAGGTTTTGTAACATTCTTATGTAATTTTGAAAGTAGAACTTTTAGGCCGTTGTATATCCAAAAAGTTGTGTTATTTTTTTGGTGATTTGACGAGAACTTAAATACACATCTAGGACAGTGAAGAAAGGGTTTTGAAATTGGCAAGTGGGGTCACTTCTGAGTTTCTTATAAAAGGCGATGTCCAGCAGTAGTCTGACACTCATTTACATAAACTGTCCTATCCATGAGTACAACCGACCCACCCTTATCAGCAGGGCAGGTAATGACTGACGTATCGGATTGTAAATCAAGCAAAGCTTGTTTATCTTCCTTAGGTAAATGATGGAAAGATATGTACGCATGTTTGTTCTTATTAAGGAGATTACCAACATATTTTTCAACAAGTCTACAATACGTCTCAATAGAGTGATTGTGATTGGCTGGAGGTACAAAATAACTCTTACTTCTAAAAAAGGAGTCGAAGTATAGGCAGGAGTGAAGACTACATCTTCAGTTGAAATGTCAGGATTAGGGGAGCTAAAATATTCTCTTAAACGGATGTTTAATAAAAAAAAAAATGACGTGTCTACCTTAACATCGAAATCATTACACTGAGTTGTAGGCACAAAAGACAACCCTTTATTAAGCAAGGAGACATGGGCAGGGCTTGATAAATTAAATACACTTAGTCCCGTGGGTTCTGGGACCGTGTCAACAGTCCCCTCTGCCTCTGGACCCCCTATGCTGGACCTGGAAGAGGGACCATAATAAATACAACATTTTCCACCAAAACCACTTGGCAATGGCAGATTGTTACATTTGGTTTACAACCAAATGAAAACAGTCGAATTGAAACTCTCAAAACTCTTTCCGGTATGAGGTGGTCTGCCCATGCACAAGCCACAAAAGCATTATGCCTCAATTATGCCAATGTTAGTCAGTCGCTTCTAGAAGTTTCTGAGGATGAAAATCTAACTCTGGCGACTTGCAATGAAGCTCTAAAACTAAACCCAAATGGATAAACTTGAGGTTTTCACTGCACTGCACTGCACTTCAAGCAGGAACTGGACCTGTCTAACACTTTGTTTGGTGGACCTGTCTAACACAATCCCTACCATTGTGTCGCTGAGTTGTCGTAGCACTGCTGCAAATGTAGATTGTCCCATGGGCGTTGGCAGTCATGATGTAAGTATCCTAATTCATGTCCCTATAACTCCCCAGAATACCTCTGTCAACCCTATAGCTATAGTATGCAGTAATTACAGTGGGGCAAAAAAGTATTTAGTCAGTCCCCAATTGTGCAAGTTCTCCCACTTAAAAAGACGAGAGAGGTCTGTAATTTTCATCATAGGTACACTTCAACTATGACAGACACAATGAGAGAGAAAAAATCCAGAAAATCACATTGTAGGATTTTTTATTTATTTGCAAATTATGGTGGAAAATAAGTATTTGGTCACCTACAAACAAGCAAGATTTCTGGCTCTCACAGACCTGTAACTTCTTCTTTAAAAGGCTCCTCTGTCCTCCACTCGTTACCTGTATTAATGGCACCTGTTTGAACTTGTTATCAGTATAAAAGACACCTGTCCACAACCTCAAACAGTCACACTCCAAACTCCACTATGGCCAAGACCAAAGAGCTGTCAAAGGACACCAGAAACAAAATTGTAGACCTGCACCAGGCTGGGAAGACTGAATCTGCGATAGGTAAGCAGTTTGGTTTGAAGAAATCGACTGTGGGAGCAATTATTAGGAAATGGAAGACATACAAGACCACTGATAATCTCCCTTGATCTGGGGCTCCACACAAGATCTCACCCGTGGGGTCAAAATGATTACAAGAACGGTGAGCAAAAATCCCAGAACCACATGTGGGGACCTAGTGAATGACCTGCAGAGAGCTGTGACCAAAGTAACAAAGCCTACCATCACACTACGCCGCCAGGGACTCAAATCCTGCAGTGCCAAGCGTGTCCCCCTGCTTAAGCCAGTACATGTCCAGGCCCGTCTGAAGTTTGCTAGAGAGCATTTGGATGATCCAGAAGAAGATTGGGAGAATGTCATATGGTCAGATGAAACCAAAATATAACTTTTTCATAAAAACTAAACTCGTCGTGTTTGGAGGACAAAGAATGCTGAGTTGCATCCAAAGAACACCATACCTACTGTGAAGCATGGGGGTGGAAACATCATGCTTTAGGGCTGTTTTTCTGCAAAGGGACCAGGACGACTGATCCGTGTAAAGGGAAGAATGAATGGGGCCATGTATCATGAGATTTTGAGTGAAAACCTCCTTCCATCAGCAAGGGCATTGAAGATGAAACGTGGCTGGGTCTTTCAGCATGACAATGATCCCAAACACACCGCCCGGGCAACGAAGGAGTGGCCTAGCCAGTCTCCAGATCTCAACCCCATAGAAAATCTTTGGAGGGAGTTGAAAGTCTGTGTTGCCCAGCAACAGCCCCAAAACCTCACTCCTCTAGAGGAGATCTGCATGGAGGAATGGGCCAAAATACAGCAACAGTGTGTGAAAACCTTGAGAAGACTTACAGAAAACGTTTCACCTCTGTCATTGCCAACAGAGGGTATATAACAAAGTATTGAGATAAACTTTTGTTATTGACTAAATACTTATTTTCCACCATAATTTGTAAATAAATTCATAAAAAATCCTACAATGTGATTTTCTGTAAAAAAAAATCTCATTTTGTCTGTCATAGTTGAAGTGTACCTATGATGACAATTACAGGCCTCTCTCATCTTTTTAAGTGGGATAACTTGCACAATTGGTAGCTGACTAAATACTTTTTTGCCCCACTGTACATCTCCATTTTGGATAGATAATTCTTAGTGTTGTTGTTTGTTTAGTGTTTTCCAATTTTCCCAGAAGTGGTTAGAGTCTATGGATTCTTCAATTACATTGACCTGATTTCTTAAAAAGTTCCTTCTTTTTCCGTAGTGTATTTCTGTATTGTTTTAGTGATTCACCATAGTGAAGGCGTAGACTCAGGTTTTCCGGGTCTCTATGTTTTTGGTTGGACAGGTTTCTCAATTTCTTTCTTAGATTTTTGCATTCTTCATCAAACTATTTGTCATTGTTGTTTTCTATTTGAGATTTTTAGATTTGATAGAAGAGCTGAGAGGTCAAACCCATGAATAGCAAAGCACCCTTTACTGGCTCAAACAGCCGACCAATCAGCATATTAACAACCCTTAGTAAACTTTAGGGGGGAAAAAATGTGTTTGACCAGATACAATGCTATTTCACAGTAAACAAATGAACAACAGATTTTCAGCACACTTATAGGGAAGTGCATTTAACATGTACGGCACTTATACAAATGACTGATGATTGGCTGAGAGAACATTGATAATAAAAAGATTGTGGGAGCGTTTGACATTATCAATCATAATCTGCGTCTGGAAATACGGATGTGTTATGGCTTTACATCCCTTGCTATTTTGAGAATTCAGAGTTCCCTTTCTAACTGGACACAGAGGGTGTTATTTAAAGTGGAACTGACAGCGTTTGAGCAATATTAAAATCTGATCATATTTGAGTATGACACTTTTTTTTTTCAAAAACATTTTCTGACAACTGAGCTCTTAAGTATGGTCCTTTTCACGTTTTCATAAATTCATAGAATGTTTGAGAATGACGTGTAGCAATATGGAGAGGCAAGGCGGCCTTGCATTTTGGACAATTAATAGACACTGCAGGTAATAAAACGTAATAAAAGCATGTGTCTATTCAGACCGCCGCGCCATAGCCAATTACAACTACGGTGTTGTCAATATTCAAATAAGCCACAGACATAAGCACACTTGGCACCATCAAGATGCACATGTTTATTTTCTACACAAGTTTCATCCTGAGAACAGATTGTAGTGGTAGAATCAAAAGGTAGATATTTATTGGTGCCATTTAGGGAAAATATCATTTTAAGGATCATTCCAGTCAGAAGAGGCTCAGCGATCGTTCATTTCAATGCATTTGTTATGGCCTCTATGGAGCCAGCTAACTGCCAAAAGGTTGAACGTACATATCATTAGGATCGTAAGAAAATCCATACATAAATTGTTATGATCGTAAGAAAAGCAATGTGTGAAACGCAGGGACGTCACCCCCCTGAAATATGAATTATGCTGCTGCAGAGGCTGCTGCACACGCTAGTGACAGTTAGGTCTACTTGTAGCTAACATTTTGGTTAGCGTTAGCTACTGCTGTGGCTTGAGACTGCTAGCTAGCAGTAAACTGACAGGAAAAGGCTCTGACAGGACGGATTCACGAAGATAGGCTACGATGTGAATTTGTGTTAAGTTAGAACAGAGAGAGTATTCACTACTATAGACTTTGGTCATAATCAAAGCTTTCTTAACCAATACTTTTTTATGTGAGGCTGCCTGTAAGTTACAGTGTAACAGACGTTGCGAGCTAGCTAACGGTGACGTTAACAGTGTCTTTTAAATTCAACATAAGTTATGTGGCGATGATATCTAGTTAACATTGTATTTAATGTAGTTTTGCTACCTGTGCCAGGCTATAAATGAGACAGATGACGTAACATCATGCACATATCTTTTCATACTCAATTGCTTTCGGTCAGTAGGCCATTGCAAAACAATTATCAGTAGGTCATCTGTAGAAAAGGTGCCATAGTGTTGATCACAATGTCATTGTATTATCCTCAATTTCTTAATTGTAGGCTAGCTAACGACTAACGTTAGATGGATATACGGAACTTCTGGCGGTCAAGATGGTGCTGTAGGAGTGGAGGCACTGGCTTGAAGGGGCGGAACATCCATTCTTAGTGTGGACAGACCATAAGAATTTGGCTAGAGGTGTGTTACCTTCTCTATAGTTGTGTTTTCTAGTCTTTTCAGTCCCCGACCTTTCTGCCTGCCATGACACTGACCCTGCCTGCCGTTCTGTCCCTTGTTGACTCTGCCTTGGATTACAAACCTACCTGCCCTCGACCTGCTCTTTTGCCTGACCCTTTGTGATAAAAAATATTCTGAGTACCCAACCTTCCACCTCCTGTGTCTGCATCTGGGTCATGTCCTGAGTCGTGATAAGACAAGGCTCTTTTGTGTCTTTATAGTATCATTCTCACACAAGTCATTTGGTGAAGGCCCAAGCCTATACTACGCCATCTACTGGTATAATGTCATTATCAAATGCCATTGCAAAACAAGATCAAGACTTATTTTGGAAATGAAAACAAAGCAAGTCTAATGTCTGGGCTAGAATTGCTTGATTGACTAGCTGACTTCGACTAGCTACGTTTGGATCATGTCCTTTGCAGATGCCACATTCCTGACAAAAGTTTGTATGTATAAAAAATATCTGTAAGAATTGTAAGAATTGAATATGTAAATGTACATTCATAGTCATAACATGATTTGATAATTTGCATATCTAATTTAATGGTTATGTTCATGTTTCACGCATGGCTTTTCTTACGACCCTAACAATTTACGTAGGGATTTTCTTACGATCCTAACGATACTTACATTCAACCGTTTGCCAGCTTTCTGGCTCCAAAGGCCTGGTGCTAGTGTTCCAGCTCAGCCAACATTCCTTGGCTGTTTTTCAGCCTTGGGTGAATTTTGACTCATTCTATTGTCCAGCCTTATGGTGCACTCAAAATGTATTGTAGTTGAGTTGCCAGCCTAGGCTACTGCTCAAATGTTGGCGTAATACGCCTACATGTTTCTTCTTTGCATGATGTTTTGTTGCTGGTTTAGTATTTTGGTTATTCATTATCAAGCATTAAAAACTGAAGCCAGGCTGCAACATTTAAGTAAGCCAGCTAGGACTGTGGCATGTCTGTACACTTTCCCTCTGCTGTGCACTGTAAACGGAGACACGAAAGCAGCGCAATTGAAGTTGAATTCACAGATGCAAGCGCATCAGGCTTTAATTTCAGAAATTAGATGAATCAACTGTTGACTAAATACTCGCTTGTGTGTCCTATTGTCCTTTAGTAGTAATTTATACCCGCCTGTGAATCCTTTATCTTATGTGTTTGACATCCAAGATGACATTTTCTGTGGGCTACAACAATGACCCATTCGAACCAAAACATGGCATGGACATTTAGCCTACAACATGTTTAAACTTTCAGTCCAGTAGAAGATTCAGTCTGTGCCACTAGTGATGATATGATACAGCGCACTGCCTGACACATGTGTGGGGGTCTTTAAGGAGTGGACAGTATGGTAGCGGGCCAAAATGAAAGGATAAGAAATCATTGCCCAGGCCGGATTGAAATGTGTCACGCCCTGTTTGACACACGTGCTCTAGCCTATTACCCACCTTATGACTGACTTGTGATCATTGCCCTTGTTAGTTTGATTGTCATATCCAACCTTAGTTACAGTCCTCTGTTTTTGTTCAAAATATTGAGTCATTGAAACTGAAACACTGCATCCTGACCGGATGGAGGTAGCAAACAATGTTCCAGGCCAGCTTTGATTTACAACCTAATAGCAATATTTTGGGGACTAACAAGAAATGAACTGTGCATTTGGAATGTATTGACTCCTTCCCTTTTAACAATTTTGTTTGTTACAGCCTTGTTCTAAAATGTATTAAATAAAATGTTTTCCTCATCAATCTACACACAATATCCCATAATGACAAAGCGAAAACTGTTTGCTAATGTGTAAATACAAAAATCCCTTATTTACTTAAGCTTTCAGATCATTTGCTCTGAGACTTGAATTTGAGCTCTGGTGCATCCTTGTTTCTATTGAGCTTCCTTGAGATGTTTCTACAACTCGATTGGAGTCCACCTGTGGTAACCTAAATTGATTGGATATGATTTGGAAAGGCACACAAAGGTCCCACCCTGTATTGTCTGCCTTGAATGTAATGTTCATTCCTCTTTTAATTAGAACACACAAGTCCAGAGTGATGCTGACATGAAGGAGGGGGACAACACAGCAGCTGGTGGCGAGGGAATGGACTACAATAGACAACAAGGAGACAACACAGCATCAGAAGTGCAGAGTGCTGCTAACTCGGAGGAGGGGGACAGTGACGACAATGGAATGGACTACAAGGAGACAACTTACTTTTGGGAAAGCTGCTGGCAATGCTTCTATTTTTTGGGGGGGGCAAGCAATGTTCAACATTTTGGATACTACACTACTTATCTGTTCTAAGCTTTCTCCAGAGATGTGAGGGAGAGAGAGAGAGACTTTCCTGACTTTGTTATGGGAGATGTGTTTGATGGGAAAGTGTTAAGACTTCACATTTCAAGATGGCATACCATGTCTTGCAGCACACACAATCATTTAGCCCTCATGACGAACATTGACTGGTACCAACCTTGTAAATACAGTGACTATGCAGTGTGCAATTGATATGGTGTTATTGAACTTGCCTCGAGAAGAGCGCTTCAAAGAACAAAAAGGTCATTGTAGTTGGGTTGATGCCTGGCCCAAAGGAACCATTGCTGAATGTTAACACCTCTTTGGATCCCCTTTTTGACGACTATGGATCAGAGTCAAAATGTCAGCCGGAAAGGTACACACATCCAACATTCCTCTGCCAAGGAGGTGTGGAGGCATCATTTGACATGGGGCTTTAAAGAGGTAATTAAATACTGAAATGTTTATTGAAATAAAAAAAAAACACAATTTTGTGCTCTTGTGTAATTTCAGAGGAGGAAACACAAAAAGCCGACCAATACTTTTAGTTGTTTGTTCCTATGTAAATTCAAGAGACTGTGCGGGCCACAACACTGCACACCAAACATGCACTTGCGCCTTCATTTCAAGGACTGCATCCTGGATTATGGTCTAGTACGTTCCTTCTGGTGTTTCTCATTTGAGCGCTACAATTGCATGCTAGGAAGCTACCAAATAACGACACAGAAGTGCAGATGATGAGAACGTTTCAACAAGGTCAACAGCTGTACAACTTACCTTGGCCATCTGTCTACGGACCTTTTATTCAAGGACAGTCTAAAGGTTACTGGAACCATGTCAGATTCCCTGTATGTCATGCAGCGTGACCAAATGTACTCAGGCACACTTAGTATAGACAATGCATGCAGGCGGAGCCTCTGACTCCTTTCTCAAAAGTTGTTGTCAAGAAGAGTTTGAGGGATGATTAGATAGCGCCATCGCTCATATTTCCAAGTTTGCCATGGCATGCCCCAAAAGTTTGACTTCAGAGGTTACACATTCTGTTGACGGCTGCAGAACTGAACAGTCTGCTTTTGTGTTTATGCCAAATGGTGTTCAAGTGGTCCTAGTCTTGAAGAACCCATTGTAGATCTACAGGCTTGCGCTACAACCAGGGATTGTGAAAAAAACGGTATGCAATTAACAACAGAGCAAGGAACAAAACACAAGCATGTTATAGCTGAGGTGACCTGGTTTAAACACTACCCTGACAGGTGGTTTTATAGAAGTTCTATCCAAGTTTTTGGTTTGGACTGAGGTGTAATCTCTACCCCCCCCCCCCCCCCCCCCCCCCCCCCCATTGAGTGTATTGCAGGAAGGTGTACTATTTGTACTACAACTGTGAATTTAAGGAATTTAAAGTTAAGGAGAAAGTAAGTGTTGTAGTTCCATTGTGCACTGTATTAGAATTCTGACTTTGGGGGATAAGTGCGGTCAGAGGTTTGAAATGGACTACTACATTTTTTTAGAAAACTTACTTCTACAGTAATTGGTTATTTTATAAAGAAAATTTGAGACAGACATGATTGACAGAAGTGTTTTTTATCTGTTTCCCTTCCATGCACCTGAGCTCAATTTCGAGTCTCATAGCAAAGGGTCTGAATACTTATGTAAATAAGGTATTTCTGTTCTTTATTTTTTTTCTTTTTGCAAATTGTATTAAAAATAAACTTTTCACTTTGTCATTATGGGGTATTGTGTGTAGATTGATGAGATGTTTTATTTATTTAATCCCTTTTAGAATAAGGCTGTAACGTAACAAAATGTGGAAAAAGTCAAAGGGTCTGAATACTTTCCAATGCACTGAATGAAACACTATTCCCTTTCAACACTGGCGCCCTCTGGTGGAAAGTTGCACCTAATGTCATACTGTCAGATTTATGTTAATACCTCATGATGTGCACAACACATGATTGAATTTGGAAGCAAACATAGCTTTAATTTAATAAGCTCTATTTGGAAATTCATTAATTATTTGGGATTTAATTTATACAGTGTTTGTTGATGTCAAACGGGTTAAATTCAAATGTATTTCTAGGCCAGGCAGTAGCAAAGTGAGATGCAAGGTCCGGAAATTTCCAGAAGCGTATTAATGCATAATTGAGAATTTACTATCCCCAACACACAAGTGTTCTGGGATGCACAGGAATCTACAGGAGTCTGCACACTCGCATGGGAAATTCCCATCCATGACTATGCATCTAAAATTGAACGGGAATATACCAGATCCGATTTCACCCAGAAACTGCTTTTCATGTGGTGTCCAGTGTGTGTTTGGATGGTCTCTACGGTCTGCTCCTCAACAGTAGTTGCTAAAGTTATCTGGGTTCTACTGAACCGGTGGTCCTGCCCCTTTTCCATAAACATACCAATGACATCATATACTTCTTCACTTAAAAATATATTTTGCAGTAATGTATACTACAGCACTGATGCACAGAGAGCTGAAATTGGGAGCGGTGTTGTCATATCACCAGCACCCTCCAAAGTTACACTAACACATAAGTGCTGCTGTACAAATTCAATTGGAAACTGTAGAAAAAAAGTACAAAAATGTATAAAGTCAAGTATATTTACTATGATATTATGCGTTATGTCTTTATCACTAAAGAGACATTGGACATCCCTGGAAGTCCCTCCTGTACTTTTCGGAGTACAGCCTCCATGTGACATGCCCTGTTTAAAAATGAAGGAGAAACAGAACACACAAATGATGTAATACTGTCTCTTATCAACTGTGTGCTCTAATTTCCTCTGTGTTGATCTTACCGACCCCCTTTGTCTCACCTCTGAGAAGCAGAGGTTACATCCTGTACGTCTGATATCTGATTGGAAATGTACAGTAATACTATTGGTCTACAACTCTGTTTTTGAAACCAAACAACTTAAAGGGTCTTAGCTTCATTGTTCTTTCTTTTTTTGTTCCTGAACTTCTTTCTCTCTCTACTCCCATGGACTTTTTGGGCATGGCTTTTCAGGCTATGATTTCTCTCTTTCTCCCTCTGATCATGCTTAGAATAATGCTTTGTTAGTGTTTCAACAGTAATGCCTTGTAACTTAAGCTTTATGCCTTGTATGTGAATCATTTAATTTGACAAAGTAATAAATTGACATCATGTAACGGCTCTCCTCTTCATCTGATGATGAGGAATAGGAATCACCGGACCAACAAGCAGCATGGTAAGTGTTCATAGTAAATTTAATTAAATAAACTGAACACTGAATGACAAAAACAACAACAGAGAGAATAAACTAAACCGAAACAGTTCTGTCTGTTACAGAATACAAAAACAGAAAACAACTACCCACAAAACTCAGGTGGGAAATGGCTACATAAGTATGGTTCTCAATCAGAGACAACGATTGACAGCTGCCTCTGATTGGGAACCATACCAGGCCAAACACATAGAAATACATGGAAAAACATAGAATTCCCACCCCAACTCACGTCCTGACCAAACCAAAATAGAGACATAAAAAAGGAACTAAGGTCAGGACGTGACACATCACAAGGCCAAATGGAGATACACTTTCGTGTTCGATGGGTGGAAACAAACGTACGGTCCATCCATAAAAAGTGGGCCTCCTCCTGGAACTCAGGCATGCTCAGGATGACTCTGAAGACTTTGCACACCACAGAAAGGTGGTTAGGCAGTATCTCCCTCAGCCAGAACCACCTTCATCAGAACCTTCTTTAATATGTTTTGTGGGAAGTAAAGAATAAGGAACACAACTTACGTTGGAACTGTGTTTATTTAGTGTAACTCAGACATAATTGCACTTTCCTACACAAGTTAAGTGGTGCAAAGAGTTCATATGCATAAGTCTTTATTAATGTCTGCAACAATAAGGCATTGTTAAGTGTCCTAAGAAATGTCCTTAACCAACGTGGGAGATAATGTAACGCTGTTGACTGAATAATACCTGATAAAAGTTGGTGACAGAAAACTTTGGCAATCCTTTGAAGAGCAATAAATGTGTCAGTCACATCTTTGATAATTTACTGAGTGTAGCATACTGTATATGTGACCTGTACTCACTAATGATGAGCTCTCTGTCTCGCCTGTGTGAATAAACACAAATACAGCCAGATTAAACAAATTGTAAATTTACAGAAGACTTCTGCTAGCCTGGTTAACCAGACAGAATGCAGCACTGGTTAAACCAGGCTAGCCTTCTGCTAGACAAAGTTGGGACCGTTTGAATTCATCCTTGGAGGCATGTACCTTGAAGCTATAAAAAGTGAAAATGTTATTTAAAATATACAAATTATGGAAAATTCTAACAATTGTATGGATAACAATAGCCCTGAATGACATATCATTGTGTCTGAGAGTACCCAAGAAGATACCTTTGCATTGGGTTTTATGTCTAGGCAATCAATCAACTTGACCAGTTGGATCCCCAAGTTTTCTCTTACAAACAACGCCTTCTGTAGCCTTGATATCTGCCTAACAGCATGCACTGAATTAATCTTAACACTGACCCTGGTTGCCACTGTTCAGACAGTCTGCAAAGGACTCGGTCTGCACTCCATCTCAAAGTCCTTAATATGTATTTTCCACTGTAATGGGTCGTTCTTGAATTGCAGTGGCATTTAAGCATGGCATTTTGGAATATTTTTTACAAATGTATTTGGGTACATCTTCCCATTCTAAATCAACTAATATGGCAGCTTAATGACTTTAATTCATTTTTACCATTATGATAACATTGTGCCACCATTAGGAGTAGTAACACTAATGACGGTAACACCAATGATGGTTACACCAATGATACATGTTGGGTAAATTAAGATGTTCTATCAAATAGATAATCTAAAATAGATTCTTTAACATAATTTCATTAACCCATTAATAATCCATTACTAAAGCGATATAATTAATAATTTTGCTGACAATATAATCTCCCTTAATTTAAATTGAGTAACATCAAGTGACACTTTGGATTTAGACACACCAAATTATTAGGGTGACCACATGTCCCGGATTGTGCCGGACAGTCACGGATTTTGGCTCTTTGTCCCGTGTCCCGCAACCAAACAATTAAATTATGTCCTGCATTTTATCAAAAATTCAAACATCACTCAATTAGAAAAAAGGCTGATTTGCAGTGACATAGCCCTTATGAAAAAATATATAGTATCAGTCAAAAGTTTGGACACACCTGCTCATTCAAGGGTTTTTCTTTATTTGTACTATTTTCTACACTGTAGAATAATAGTGAACACATCAAAACTATGAAATAACACATATGGAATCATGTCGTAACCAAAACAGTGATAAACAAATCAAAATATGTTTTATATTTAAGATTCTTCAAGAGTCACCTGGAATGCATTTCAATGAACTGGTGTACCTTGTTAAAAGTTCATTTGTGGAATTTCTTTCCTTCTTAATGTGTTTGAGCCAGTCAGTTGTGTTGTGACATGGTAGAGGTGTTTACACAGAAGATAGCCATATTTGGTAAAAGACAGCTCAAATAAGCAAAGAAAAACGATAGTCCATCATTACTTTAATTAAGACATTTTCATGTCAGTCAATTCAGAAAATTTCAAGAACTTTTAACATTTTTTCCAGTGCAGTCACAAAAACCATCAAGCGCTATAATGAAACTGGCTCTCAAGAGGACCACCACAGGAAAGGAAGACCCAGAGTTACCTCTGCTGCAGAGGATAAATTAATTGGAGTTACCAGCCTCAGAAATTGCAGCCCAAATAAATGCTTCACAGAGTTCAAGTAACAGACACAACTCAACATAAACTGTTCTGAGGAGACTGCGTGAATCAGGCCTTCATGGTCGAATTGCTGCAAGCATACCACTACTAAAGGTCACCAATAAGAAGAGACTTGCTTGGGCCAAGAAACACGAGCATTGGACATTATTGCTTGGGCCAAGAAACACGAGCATTGGACATTATTGCTTGGGCCAAGAAACACGAGCATTGGACATTAGACCGGTGGAAATCTGCCCTTTGGTCTGATGAGTCCAAATGTGTTGTGCGGGTTGTCCGGGTTAGAGGAGGGTTTGGCCGGCAGGGATGTTCTTGTCCCATCGTGCATTAGCAACTCCTGTGGTTGGCCGGGTGCAATGCACACTGACACGGTTGCCAGGTGTACACATTGGTTCTTCCGGGTTAAGCGGGCATTGTGTCAAGAAGCAGTGCGGCTTGGCTGGGCTGGGCTGGGTTGTGTTTTGGAGGATGCACGGCTCTTGACCTTTGCCTCTCCCAAGTCCGTACGGAAGTTGCAGTGATGTGACAATACTGTAACTACCAATTGGATAGGGTAAAAAATAATAATAATAAAGAAAAAGGTGGGGTTTAAGACTTTGTGACTGTGATAACTGCTAAACTTGGAGAGGACAGTTAGCCCTAAATACTTACAAAAAGTGTGCTTCTGATGAAGAGCTACAAAAGTAAGTCAATAGCTGTATTAGACTGAAAGATAATGTTTTGGTCATGTCCTTGGCCTATTTTATTTAATTGTTTTACCTTTATTTAAATAGGCAAGTCAGTTAATTAAGAACAAATTCTTATTTTCAATGACAGCCTAGGAACAGTGGGTTAACTGCCTGTTCAGGGGCAGAACAACAGATTTGTTGTTGTCAGCTCGGGGATTTGAACTTGCAACCTACTAGTCCAACGCTCTAACCACTAGGCTACCCTGCCGCCCCTATATCCTAATCTGATTTTGAAAGTGTCCAGATAAAAAATATTGTATGAATATTTTATAATTATTAGATGCTGCATACCCAGACACTTGTCTAAATTGATAGTGAGCCAGCTAGTGAGCCAGGAAGCTAACGTTCATTAGCTAACAGTATGCTTTAACTTGCAATGCAAACGACTTTCTGATCAAATTAGAATTTATAATATCTGAAAATGTAGTTAGACTCTTACCTGTATACATGGATAAATGCTTCATGGCAGCATATCTTTTCAGTTTGGTTTTTAGTCCATCACAACTTTTTTCCACTGATCTTTGTCGATTGTGCCTGCTGAAGTCTGGGCAGCAATGTTGTAGAGAGCAGTAGCAACGCTTTCAATAAGCTGCGGTAGCAAGGATTATCTAAACATACTGAGCAGCTCATGGTATATACAGAAGTGGGCTACATGGCAGACCAATCCGAACTCATCTCTCGGCATGTCCAGACAGTCAATTATCTCAGCTAACCATGGCTAGCAGGAAGGTTCCTGACTTTTTCCTTGGCTAAACCAACTAGGCTCTTAATTTTCTTTTTAACAATTTTATTTGTATTTACAGGTGGCATGCATGTTCGTTATTAAGGCACATAAAAGTTGACATATTCCATGAGACATTTCTGCCAAAAAAAAGCATTTTAATAAAAAGTATATTTTTTTAAACGTTCAAATGCCTCTCCTGTGAAGTAGTGACATGCGACATACGCCTAGCTTCTTGAAACAGGTCACCTAAACATGTCACTGTAACTACTGGGTCATCGCTGACCTGGGACAAGCCCATTTGTTTATCCTAAGTACTTTAAACAATGCACAAACATAACATTTTGCAGTATAATTTACTTGCATTATGTTTTATTAGGAATAAATGTTTGTGTTTTTCATGGTTCTAAAGACGAGGAACGCAAATGCCAGCACAATTCAAGAACAGCCCTTGTGTATGTTGATTTTGTTTTCATTTTCCACCATCAATCCATTGAAGTTAACAATCTAATCAGAGAAAATACCTGTGAATATTGATTTAGATTTCACACTTTATATTTTCAAAAGTTTGTCTTGTAGCATGTATGGTAAGTTTAGGGGAAAGTGGTAGAGATGCTAAAACTGTATCTCCATTTGATACCTACCAGATTTATACTGTAGGTTTACATGTGAACATGTGATGGCTTCATGACTTTGAAGGAGGCCACAAGAAGTGTATGTTGTTTTCATTGAGGCATCTGTGTGAACGCTCCAAGCACATCATGGAGACAGAGACAGCAACGAGACAGGGGGACACAAAAAGGGCCATAATGGCAAGTAGCCGACCCCATAATGGCACATAATATCACTTACTGTACTCCATCGGTCTCCTACCCCCTACAAGTAAGCCTGTTAGTGTGCTAATGTTGTGCTGCAGGATAAGTAATTGCACATTTATGACTAAAAAACCACAAGCACATTTCGAAACCAGCATGTAGCTAGATTACATTAGTTATTACTAATTAAGTCTGACGATTTATGCATATGTACTTTCGAAGCTGTCCATATTGCTCGTGTCCCTGCTTATAAATATCTGAGCATCTGGATAGATGAAAAGCTGTCTTTTAAAAATCATATTGATGAGTTAGTTAGGAAGCTGAGAATAGAACTGGGCGTCTTCTATAGAAATCTCACTAAATAGTAGAAAGCAGATTATTCAGTCGACGTTCCGATTGGTCCTAGACTATGGCAACATCATCTATATGAACGCAACTGCCACTTCATTAAAACTAGATGCAGTTCATCATTAGTACTCAACACTGCATTCTGTACCAGATATATTGGTTGGCCCTCTTTGGTTTAATTTAGGTTGATACATTGCTATGTTTTCATTTATATACCCCAGCAGGTAGCCTCGTGGCAGGTAGCAGCAGGTAGCCTAGTGGTTAGAGTGTTGGGCCAGTAACTGAAAGGTTGCTGGATCGAATCCACGAGCTGATGTGTTAAAATCTGTTGTTCTGCCCCTGAACAAGGCAGTTAACCCACTGTTCCTAGGCCGTCATTGTAAATAAGAATTTGTTCTTGCCTAGTTAAAAAAAATAAACCCCTTTTACTAAAAGTCCCACAGTACCTACGTCATCATTAAACTTTAGGCATACAAGTTATCACACCCGGTCTCAGGGATGGCTAACTCTGGAAATTCCTTTGGTCTCTACTGAGAAAGGTAAATCAGCTTTTAGTTTTCTTGCACCTTTTTTTGTGGAACAAATCTACAAAATGTTCTTAAATCCGATGTTCATCTTAGTACTCAGAGTACGCATACTGTTATTGAAGTCATTAACATCACAGTGTTTAAATTAAGCAGCAGAGCCGGAGAAAGAGGAACTGTTTTGTCTACTGAATTTGGTTTCAGAAAAACGTGAGTCACACTAAAGGACACAGACATCGTTTGGATAAAAACACGGACAAATGAACTTTCCAAATACTCCCAACTGTCTCCTTTTTCAAGACATTAACATTTACGCAACAGATGAACGTTTCTTGATTGACATATATTACATTTCAACGCTCTAAAAATAACTGCAACGTCAGAACTGTCTGTGCACGCTTTATTCCTAGTAGTGTGCGATCATTTTGTTATCCGTGAGAATATTTGTAAGAATATTATTCGAGAATATTGGTCAGACACTGGATAATTATTCTGTTCTGATCTTTAATGTTGTTATCTCGTCTCAACATAGGTTGGAATCCTCCTGCCAAAAACATCATACAGCTGTTCTGAGAAAAGGGGAATGTTCTCTCTATCTGATTCCCCTAGGTAAGAAATAAGGCTGTCAAAACACATTAAATGTTTGGAAGATACTGTGTTATTGTTGGATAAGCAAGTTGACTCGAGCGTGTTTTGGGTCATTTTGACTGCTTGAATCACCTTAAAATGCAAATTGGGTCATTTTTAGGACCATGCTTTATGTTACTGCCGTGTCATCTGGGACATTAACATGTATGTGCAGTATGTGCAGTATGTACACTGCATGACTAAAAGTATGTGGACAGCTGCTCGTCAAACAGCTCATTCCAAAATCACAGGCATTAATATGGAGTTGGTCCCCCCTTTGCTGCTTTAACAGCCTCCACTCTTCTGGGAAAGCTTTCCACTAGATGTTGGAACATTGATTATGGGGACTTGCTTCCATTCAGCCACAAGAGCATTAGTGAGGTCTGACACTGATGTTGGGTGATTAGGCCTGGCTCACAGTCGGCGTTCCAATTAATTCCAAAGGTGTTAATTCTCGACAAAACATTTCTGTATGGACCTTGCTATGTGCACGGGGGCATTTTCATGCTGAAACAGGAAAGGGCTTTCCCCAAACTGTTGCCGCAAAGTTGGAAGCACATAATCATCTAGAATGTAATTGTATGCTGTAGGTTTGAGATTTCCATTCAATGGAACTAAGGGGCCTAGCCCGAACGATGACAAACAGCCCCAGACCATTATTCCTCATCCACCAAACTTTACAGTTGGCACTATGCATTCGGGCGGGTAGCGTTTTTCTGGCACCCGAAATACCCAGATTCATCCACATGGTGATCTTAGGCTTGTGTGCGGCTGCTAGGCCGAGAACAGACAGGCCATTCTATTGCCAATGTTTGTCTATGGAGATTGCATGGCTGTGTGCTCAATTTTATACACCAGTCAGCAATGGGTGTGGCTGAAATAGCCAAATCCACTCATTTGAAGGGGTGTCCACATACTTTTGTAGTGTAGTGTATGTATAAATGTATGTACAGTGCCTTGCGAAAGTATTCGGCCCCCTTGAACTTTGCGACCTTTTGCCACATTTCAGGCTTCAAACATAAAGATATAAAACTGTCTTTTTTTGTGAAGAATCAACAACAAGTGGGACACAATCATGAAGTGGAACAACATTTATTGGATATTTCAAACTTTTTTAATAAATCAAAAACTGAAAAATTGGGCGTGCAAAATTATTCAGCCCCCTTAAGTTAATACTTTGTAGCGCCACCTTTTGCTGCGATTACAGCTGTAAGTCGCTTGGGGTATGTCTCTATCAGTTTTGCACATCGAGAGACTGAAATTTTTTTTTCCTTGCAAAACAGCTCGAGCTCAGAGGTTGGATGGAGAGCATTTGTGAACAGCAGTTTTCAGTTCTTTCCACAGATTCCCGATTGGATTCAGGTCTGGACTTTGACTTGGCCATTCTAACACCTGGATATGTTTATTTTTGAACCATTCCATTGTAGGTTTTGCTTTATGTTTTGGATCATTGTCTTGTTGGAAGACAAATCTCCGTCCCAGTCTCAGGTCTTTTGCAGACTCCATCAGGTTTTCTTCCAGAATGGTCCTGTATTTGGCTCCATCCATCTTCCCATCAATTTTAACCATCTTCCCTGTCCCTGCTGAAGAAAAGCAGGCCCAAACCATGATGCTGCCACCACCATGTTTGACAGTGGGGATGGTGTGTTCAGCTGTGTTGCTTTTACGCCAAACATAACGTTTTGCATTGTTGCCAAAAAGTTCCATTTTGGTTTCATCTGACCAGAGCACCTTCTTCCACATGTTTGGTGTGTCTCCCAGGTGGCTTGTGGCAAACTTTAAACGGCACATTTTATGGATATCTTTAAGAAATGGCTTTCTTCTTGCCACTCTTCAATAAAGGCCAGATTTGTGCAATATACGACTGTATATACGAAAATAATTTTGCACGCCCAATTTTTCAGTTTTTGATTTGTTAAAAAAGTTTGAAATATCCAATAAATGTCATTCCACTTCATGATTGTGTCCCACTTGTTGTTGATTCTTCACAAAAAAATACAGTTTTATATCTTTATGTTTGAAGCCTGAAATGTGGCAAAAGGTTGCAAAGTTCAAAGGGGCCGAATACTTTCGCAAGGCACTGTAACTCAGGTTGCACTCGATGGTAACTAACCAGGCTCAAATGATTGGATACCATTGTCTCGTTCAATTTAATACATACATTAAATTGCCATACTACCTTTCCAGGTCGTTTATTGGGATAATACACAAACGGATGTGTTCCAACCAATGAGACATTGTTAAACTTTTCCATGTTAACTTAATTAATAGTTAATTTAATTAACTTTAGTTAATCCAAAATAGCCTACCTATACAGGTTCGATTTATCATTAAATTAAATCTGCTTTGACGAGTTCATTAAAAAACAACTTTCACATTACTGGCCCAGTCTTGATGATTCATTGACGTTAACAAACTGAGTTAAATCGTGTTTGCAGCTTCCAACTCAAAACCCAAACTTTACAATCAATTGAAATAACTGATAATCATTACAATGAGCAAGCCATCAGATCATAACTTTACAATCAATTGAAATAACTGATAATCATAACAATGAGCAAGCCATCAGATGGGTTTCCACCTATTCCCCATCTAATCAGTGGACCTTCACCCACGGAAAGATTGATCGCTGACCTCAGCAACGATGAAAATCCTAACTATACCGAGGGGCTGAAAATGTTAGATTTCGATGCCATAAGCAAGTAAAATGCAGACATTGCGACAGACGCTCTCCAAAATAGACCATCAGAGCCTTGTGAAGGTTCTCTCCAGTTTAGCCCTCAACTATGCCCACCAGCAGAGATGGACAGTGCACCAATACCTCAGTGCCCAGCAGAGGCACGGGCAGGAAGCTGGGGAGTTCAAGGCACAGATGGAGAGAACCAGGGAGTTGGTGTCGAAAGCCGAAAAAGATAAGCTGCTGTTAGCCAAGGAACTGTGTGAGAACAGATAAATAGGAAGGTCTGGCTAACACTTATAACAAAGAACGCAAACAAACTCTTGACCAAGTCCATATTCTAAAGGAACAACTCGTTTTAGCCAAAACTAAATACGAGGAAGTCCACGCAAAAGTAGATGAATCTGACAAGCTAGCTAGAAACAGGGGTGAGCAACTTGATGCCCTGCAAATGGTTGTGAATGACGCAGCAGAATACCACTCTTAGGTATCAACTGGAGGAACTCCAGAACAGTCACGTGTTATCGCGGGACAACCAAACCATGCAACCTAGCTCACATCCGGAGTTCAGGGAACAATGGAAGGTAGACAAAATTAGATTTCAGCCTTTTTCTCTTGGCCATTCGGCCCACGGTGACATGGCGCCTCCTTGCCAACAGAACCACCACTTTACTTTTCCTCTTGTCCATTCGGTCCACAATTCTCCACGGAAGAGTGCAGATGCTCCCCGCACGCTTGGCAGAGATCGCCTTGACAAAATCGTCCATAACTTCCGCCTCTTTGACCCCATTCCAGGAAAGCCAAATGACACTGAGACATTCTTAGCAGACATAGAGGACGCCTTGAATGGCTACCCAAATGCTACGAATGCCGACAGGCTCTACCTATTGAAGTGAACGTCCAACAGACACGTGACAAGTTTATCCATCTACAAAACCAACACGTGGAAAATGACTACGCTAAACTTGCCACAGTTTTGAAAATAGAATTCAGTGGTTCTGCAACTCACAAACTCGACAGCGCATTGGCTAACAATATCAAACAAGCTTGAAATGAACACCCACAAGCCTACTTTCATGGGCTTCGTTCAGCTAACTTTGGCATGCTCACTGAAACAGGAATGGACGACCTATTACCATTCAAACAATTGTTTCTGTCAAACAATGTCTCCCAACTTCATCAACTACTTGGGCCCTAATGCCCATGTTGGTTTGCCGATCTCGACGCTCCGAGAGCTTGCAAGCACCACTTTTGAAGTATCAATAGCAAGCCGGGCTAAGAGCCTGGACACCTCGACATTCGAGCTTTGGCGAGAACCATCACTCCAATTAGAAGGTGCAGCATTAGGGACATTTGTGGTAAAAGATGACTCGCAAAGGGGGTGGCTACCAAGTAACCACCACACCGATAACCACCGCAGTAACAATAACTATGATGAACGTCCCCAACCTAACAGGTCCCGTAGAGATCAACCTGGCCGATACGTCACTGCGCCTAACCCTCACAAAGGGTCAGGACACAAGGGTAACAAGCGTAACAAGTGCAACAAAGTGTTCAACAACGATCTAAACGCTAACCGAAACTATATCGAAGCTCTGATAAGAGATGTACTGCGTCGGACAAAATTTGAGAAAGAGGACAAGGATAAGTCATCATGACTAGGCGTAAAATTGTTGGAGACCGAGTTCGCCCAAACTCAACATTCCCATTATCCCCGCCTGCCCTCACTCAAATCCCTGTCCATGGACAACTCGTTCTAGACACAAGCCTGCATGTTTTGTCTACAGACTTGGTTACGGATGTGGAGATGCACAAGATATGCAGCGTTGCAACAGATGATTCCTCTCCCATTCCGATAGAGGACCCACTTGGTCACGTAGGTGACTTATCTGTCTTGGAAATCGACACAGATTACAAACCGCTCCGTTCTCCCAAACCACTCTATTTTGTTGGGTATATGCCCAACAAAAAAACTACTCAAACAGGCCATACCTTAGAGCAGTCCTGGAGGACTGTTTGAACTGTCACGCTCTGATATATTCGGGTTTGTCAATTTCCCTCATATCTGAAACTTTGCTGGATGAACTAAAAAGGGCAGTGGAACGTTGTGACACAAATCTTTGAGGTTTCACTCAAGCTACCTCGCCCCTAACCAAGCGTCTCCTACTTAAACTAAACTTCGAAAGCTTGTCACTGATCCACCCTGTGTATGTGACTAGCATTGACATCGAACGAATGCTGATTGGGATAGATTTAACTGTAACTGTTTGGTACCACTAATGGATTGGAAAACCAACCAAATCTGGTCACCAATACCTATGCCAACTCCGTTGACTTCACCGCATTCTTCCAAGGCTACATGCCATACATTCTTTAACGACGTGGGTTCGACATCAGCAGCTGACGCAAACCCGGTGAACTTGGTCATGAGTCCACCATTGGTGGCAAATGACAAATGAACACAAGCTTTTCCTGCATGTCTTGGGTGATTCACCAGCCGACACTTACCGCCTTCCTCTGATTTGCCTAAACAGTACTATGGATGAGGATGCCATACTGGCAACCGGGTCAGAAAAATCCACAATCAGTTTGGAAATATTGAATGCAATTTTGAAAACGGCAAACTGCCATCCCCTTGTGCCGAAAATGTTTAGATTTCCACTGGGAATGACTGCCCAGATGACACTCACCGCTATAGGGGTGTGTGCGCTATCAATCTGCATTGGAACCAAGGAAGTATCTCACTACCTACTGGTTGTGTGGGGGCGGACATTTTGGTAAGATTGGGTGTTAAACTCGATACCATACTCCAAGTTCTTTGGTCTTTGGCGCAGCCAGACCATCATGGCTTGTCTTTCGAACTGTTGCGAATGGCATCCGGACATACTATCCCTGAAGCTTGCAAAGGTGATAACTGAGTCCGCCATGGTGATTCCGGCAAGAACCACAGAGGTTTCTGTAAGACTGAACCTGGCGCCCAGATACCGTATGGAAGGCACCACTGCACTCTTCCAACCCTCTCTGCAACTATTCGACTTGGGGCTAACTATCAATGGCAACCCGCTGATGGAACTAACCACTAGATCCACTTACCTGGTACAGAATCTGACTCAAGTGGATATTTCCATTCCTCGGCACACTCAGCTAGGAACATTGATTCTGAAACCAGTGGGTAAATGGCGTCTTACCTTTGACTATAGACAACTCAACAAACTGGTTCCGTTGTCTCGTTGACCAATGACACAGCTCGACCAAGATTTACCAAAGTTGTCAAACGGCCAAGTACTTCTCTACCGTCGACGTGGCGAATGGTTTCTGGACCATGACAGTCGACCCTCGTGACCAACACAAATTGGCTTTCTCTTTCTCAAACAAGCTCTTCACGTTCAATCGTTGCCCGTTCGGGTATGCAAACTCCCCCTCAAGAGTTCAACATATTCCTGCACAGGGCAATGCCAGACGCAGCCTCCAGGGTGATGATAATCTATGTGGACGACGTTCTCTTGAGAAGTGAGACTTGGTCACATCACCTCAACGAGATGGACCATGTTCTTACCCAACTCTGGACGTCAGGGACTAAGTTGGCCATCATGAAATGGCAATGGTGCAGGACCATGGTAAACTACGTTGGGCTTCTGGTGGGTCCTGAGGGCATCCTGCCACAGTCTAACAGAATCCAAGCAGTCCGCAACATCACCTACAAAACTTCATGAGGTGCGCAGCTTCTTGGGATTATGTAATTACTCCCGTCAATTCATCGAAAACTACGTCGGCTTGTCGAAGCCTTTGACCCGTCTACTTCAGAATAGGATGGCACTCACAACAAAGCTGTGGCTTCCTTGAAAAACCTGCTTGGCGAGGCACCCTGTCTGGTATACCACAATAAAGACAATACATTATTTTTGGAACTCGGTTTCTCAGAGCACTGCCTTAGTGCTGGGTTGTACCAAAAATATGACCAAGAAAAATGTATGGTTGCTTACTTGAGAAAAGCACTCAACCTTGCTGAACACAAGTACTCAGACTGCGAAAAAGCGCTGCTGTCGACAGTCTGGGCGGTCAAACATATCACCAGTTATGTCGGCAGACAAAAGGTGATCACAGAAACATGTCACCAGCCTGTGACTTTTCTGAAAAGCCAATGAATTCATGAGGGTGCTGTACACAACAGCAGGATAGCGGCTTGGCTTATGACGCTGCAAAGCCATGATGTAGTAGGCAACTACGCAAAAGCGAAAAACCTGCCTTTGGGCAGTGCGTTGGTGGTGTGTCAACGCTGTGGTGACGATGAAACCGACTCCGCACCAACCCCGCATGACATCGCTACGCCATTGCCTTCGAACCATCACTACATTGAAGAGAACGTGTGTCTTGACATGCCGATGGAAGTTGTTGATGGCTGTTCTTACAGTCATCTAGACCACTTGCGAGCTGGTGTGGGATTGGTATGGCACAACGACATTCCATGCAAACCGCTTCAATTTCAACTAGGCAACAAGACCAGCCAGTTTGCAGAAGTGTGTGCTTATCACACTGCAAACGGTGGTGAAACACGAATTGTCAGAACTGGCGATCTGCACCGACTCAACCTACGCCAGACTCACCTTCTTATTTCACTTGCTGTTTTGGAAACAAAAGCACATGACTACTTCAAGTGGCAAAGAAGTGAAAAACAGAGAGCTCATTCTAGCTTGCGATGAATCAGCAAACACGACATGCAGGTGTATTGGAAGAAAGTCAAGGGACACTCCAAATCAGCTGGTCGTGACAAACTTGGCAACGACCATGCCAACAGCATGGCAAAATCTGGTGCAATTCACAGCACCCCTTGGGTGTTCGATGCTCGAGACAAAAAAAACACTGAGGAAGCCATGGTGTCTGCGGTAACACGTAGCCATGTAGCACCGCGGGAAATGTCTTTGCACAAACATAATGTGTTGCTAACTCATTCATTCCTGAATGGCGACCTGATGAGTCCCTCGCCACTTTGATGGCTTTCCTGTCGGATGCTGTCAATCACCCACTTGTGTTCGCTGTACGCAACTAAACAGCATCTCACACTTGTAGATGACCTACTGGTTTATGTTTCAGAAACCGACGCCACACGAAGGTGGGTGGTTCCTAAAACACAGAGGGGGATAATAATATCCCATGCCCACGACGAACCATGTGGAGGCCATAGGAGAGTCAAGGCTACATGTGAAACATTGCGACAGGTGGCCCACTGGCCTCACATGGAACAAGACGTGGCACAATACATGAGGGGGTGTCTAGTTTGCTGCCAGTTTCAACCCTCCAAGCCACTTCCCAGAGCACCCCTGCAACGCAAGGATGTGTCTTACCACTGGAGCTCGATCCAGTTGCCAAGTTGGCCAGAGGCAACAAGTATCTCCTTACAGTGACTTACTCATTCACAAAGTGGGTGGAGTGCCTGCAACCAATGACACAGCGGAAACCATGGCCGTTCTTTTGTTCAACCACGTTTTCAGTTGTTTTGGCCTGCCAGGAGAAACCGTGGACAGTGACAGAGGAACCCACTTTTCGGCAGCTGTAATGACCAAACTGTGGAGGCTCCTGGGAGTCAAAGCTAAACTCCACATCGCATACACCCCTAGGAGCTCCGGCAGGGTAGAAAGGAGCAACCAAACAATCGTCAGAATCATGAGGAAATATGTGGCAGCCATCCACGAAGATTGGGACCTCAAACTCCCATTGGTAATGATGGCGATCAGAGCCACACGCACAACAGGTCTACGGGAATAACACCATTCGAGATGATGACGGGCCGGCAAATGAAATCAAAACATTTTAGTTTACGAAAGCAAATAACTGAAATAATCCAACAAAATCTCTGAATATAGCTGTAGTCTGTAGGATGGAGTTCCTTTGGCTGATCCTGACACTCTGCGCCCTGGTCAAAACCAACCCAGCAGACGTAATCATGACCGGACCCCCTACGGGAATCGTTCTCCGCGATGAGCCAGGACTCCTTATAACTAACTGCAGAGTACACACGCAGAGGGTGTGCATCCGCCTAGATGCAGAGAACGTGTACCGTCAACACATCCCACCTGCGTCGCCTTTGAGTTGGGCCGGGGCTGACTGGACCACGCAGGCAGTTAAGCACGCCCAGCTAGACACTGCCCATATGTTGGCCCAAATCCAAAAGTTCACAGTAACCTAGTCAGAACTAGCGGATCCCAGGTGAGAAAAACGATTTGTCTGGGCGTTACTCTCGATAGGGGCAGACGTAGGGTCACTATTTGCCCTAGGTACCACTGCCGTCAACGCAGTCAGTCTAGCCACAGTCAAGAGAGATGTTTGGGAGATTACTGAAGAGATGCCATTTATCCAGCAACAGATGAAAGCACAGGCACTCAGGTTGCAACATGTGGAAAAATCTCTCCAGGACACTATTCTGGTGGTCAAAACACACGCTACTATCCTGTCTGTAGGAAAGCTAGTTGAGGTAATGAACCATGACTATGCCCATGTCTAATTGGTTCGATTGTTATTGGAAGTTAGAAGTTAGCTCTTCTATGGACCACTTGGCCATGAATAGAATCCCCTCATATCTAGTGCCCCTCTCAATTGTACACAACATATTAACCTCAGCTACTACAACCACGAGAAGGCCGTTACAGTCACATTTGGCCTATGGACTGGGGTCGGCAATCCCAATACACATTGATGTTGACAGTAATTAAGTGGGATTTTTACTGACGCTGCCGGTTGTTGAACTGGAGAATATCTATAGATTGAAAACGGTTCTAAATGTAGGATTTTGGCGCGACAGTTCCCATGTAAAAATTGCCACACCTCCAGTTGTAGCTGATCAGGAAAACAATCAAGATTTCTATCTCACCCCTAACCTGTTAATGTGTACTCTAACCAAAGATGTCCACTACCTCTGTCCTTGCAAACTGTTCGTCAGGGATAACACTTTGTGGTCTTAAGCCTATCACCAGTAAAGAACGCTGTATAGCCAAACTAACAGCGAGGGACTGTGCCACCACCACACAAGTGGAGGTGGTAGGGAATCGATGGTTGGTCAACACAATACGACTTACGAACGCCATGACACAACCACCCAATTGAACCTCCCCAACCAAATCAAATCAAATGTTTACATCAGCTGATATATCAAAGTGCTGTACAGAAACCCAGCCTAAAACCCCAAACAGCAAGCCATGCAGGTGTAGAAGAACGGTGGCTAGGAAAAACTCCCTAGAAAGGCAAAAACCTAGGAAGAAACCTAGAGACTATGAGGGGTGGCCAGTCCTCTTCTGGCTGTGCCGGGTGGGGATTATAACAGAACATGGCCAAGATGTTCAAATGTTCATAGTTGACCAGCAGGGTCAAATAATAATAATCACAGTGGCTGTCAAGGGTGCAACAGGTCAGCACCTCAGGAGTAAATGTCAGTTGGCTTTTCACAGGCGATCATTCAGATGACTGAATGATCGGAGAGACTGCTCCTACTGTCTCTAGAGAGTTGAAAACATCAGGCCAGGTAGTCCTGAGGCATGGTCCTATGCTTCAGGTCCTCCGAGAGAGCATACTTAAATTCACACAGGACAACGGATAAGACAGGAGAATTACTCCAGATATAACAGACTGACACTAGCCCCCGACACATGAACTACTGCAGCATAAATGCTGGAGGCTGAGACCGGAGGGGTCGGGAGACACTGTGACCCCGTCCGACGATACCCCTGGACAGGGCCAAACAGGCAGGATATAACCCCACCCACTTTTCCAAAGCACAGCCCCCACACTACTAGAGGGATATCTTCAATCACCAACTTACCATCCTGAGACAAGGCCTGCATGATGCATGATAGCATCAGCTGTTCCGGACGACTGTGTGAATACGCTCTCCGCAGCCGATGTGAGTAAGACCTTTAAACAGGTCAACATTCACAAGGCCCAGAGGGATTACCAGGCCGTGTACTCTGAGCATGAGCTGACCAACTGGCAAGTACCTTCACTGACATTTTCAACCTCTGCCTTTCTGAGTCTGTAATGCCAACATATTTCAAGCAGACCACCATAGTCCCTGTGCCCAAGAACACTAAGGTAACCTGTCTAAATGACTACCGACCCATAGCACTCACGTCTGTGGCCATGAAATGCTTTGAAAGGCTGGTCATGGATCACATCAACACCATTATTCCAGAAACTGTAGACCCACTCCAATTTGCATACCACACCAACAGATCCACAGATGATGTAATCTCTATTGCACTCTATGATGCCCTTTCCCACCTGGACAAAAGGAACACCTATGTGAGAATGCTATTCATTGACTACAGCTCAGCGTTCAACACCATAGCGCCCTCAAAGCTCATCACTAAACTAAGGACCCTGGGACCTAACACCTCCCTCTGACACTGGATCCTGGACTTCCTGATGGGCCGCCCCAATGTGGTAAGGGTAGGTAACAACACATCCGCCATGCTGACACTCAACACAAGGGCCGCTCAGGGGTGCATGCTCAGTCCCCTCCTGTACTCCCGGTTCACTATGACTGCATTGCCAGGCACGACTCCAACACCATCATTACATTTTCCGATGACACAACAGTGGTAGGTCTGATGACCGACAATGAGGGAGGAGGTCAGAGACCTGGGTGTGTGGTGCCAGGACATCAAAGACAAAGGAGATGATTGTGGACTACAGGAAAAAGAGGACCGAGCACGCCCCCCATTCTCATTGACGAGGCTGCAGTGGAGCAGGTAGAGAGCTTCAAGTTCCTTGGTGTCCACATCACCAACAAACTAACATGGTCCAAGCACACCAAGACAGTTGTGAAGAGGGCACGACAAAACCTATTATCCTCAAAAGGTTCTACAGCTGCACCATCGAGAGCATCACTGCCTGGTATGTCAACTACTCGGCCTCCGACCGCAAGAGGCACTACACCAAGCTTCCTGCCATCCAGGACCTCTATTCCAGGCGGTGTCAGAGGAAGGCCCTAAAAGTTGTCAAAGACTCCAGCCACCCTAGTAATAGAATGTTCTCTCTGTCACCGCACGGCAAGCAGTACCGGAGCGTCAAGTCTAGATCCAAGAGGCTTCTAAACAGCTTCTACCCCCAAGCCACAAGACTTTTGAACAGCTAATCAAATGGCTACCCAGACTATTTGCATTGCCCCCCCCCCCCCCCCTGCTACGCTGCTGCTACTCTCTGTTATTATCTATGCATATTCACTTTAATAACTCTACCTATATGTACATATTACCACAATTAATTCGACACCGGTGCCCCCGCACATTGACTCTGTACCAGTACCCCCAGTACTTTGCCCCACTATTGTTATTTACTGCTGCTCTTTAATTATTTGTTATTCTTATCTCTTACTTTTTTTTAGGTCTTTTCTTTAAACTGCATTGTTGGTTAAGGGCTTAAGGGCTTGTAAGTAAGCATTTCACTGTAAGGTCTACCTGCGCATGTGAAAAATAAGATTTGATTTGATTTGATTACATTTCTCTAGGCTACAGGTACACCACCAAGTCAGAACAGTAGGCAAAATTAGGATGGAAAATGGGACCAAATAATTAGGCTGAGGCACATGGGCTACTAACAGCTTACTATACAACATACATACACTCTTAGCTATAGTATACATATCTCCCTGGCATCTTTGGACTCACCTTGTTGTGCTATGCTCACTTAAACAGGAAGGTGGCGCGGCCGTCCTTCGTGGGCAAATGTTGTCATCAAAGTCTGGCATTCTCTGGATTTATGGTTCCTTCAAGACAACTGGGGACTCTGCAAAAAACAAGGGTGAATCATGATGACATCAGTGATCTTCAGGTCAGTACTCTTGAAAGAGGCCAGAGTTCCCGACTCCCGCAATTCCAAGTTGGATGACCGTTCGAAACCTATTTTACAAGTCAAAGCTTGTTTTTTTCCCAGTTGTCTTGAACTAACTGAAATCAGATTTCCCAGCTCTGAGTTTCCATTTGTTTCGAGCACAGCAGAAGTCATGCTGGATTGACGCCATGGCCAATGTTGAATGTTTATCCTTTTAAGCTTGGAAAAGAGACCCTTCAACCTAGACATCGGACCACACCCCTACTTCACTGAATAGCAGGCTAACGATTGCTTTGCAATGCTTGCAGTTAGCAGTTAGCCACTGATTACTTCCAAACCACTCATTGTTGAATTTGTGATTTCCAACTTGTTGTGTAATGTTTATGTCCAATGGCCGATGAGCACCGATACATTTGATGTATAATTTCTCTTCATATGTGACCGACTGGCTCAAATTGGTCATATGTAGCAAAATTTGAAATTGTGTTTTTTACATTGGATAAAAGTAGAGACTCAGAGCTACAAAAGGGTATATCATACACTATAGTTGAGGAACAATGGGAAAGTAATTTTGCTTTGAAAGTTGATAAACTTGTAAACTCACTTTTGAGAAAATGGCCTTGAATGTTTTGGTACTACTACTGGAGAGCTCCTCTTTGTCTACACCCATTCAGCATCATTCACACTCTCTTAAGCTTTAGCCCCACCCAACTCTTTAAGGGTTGATCTGAGCGTTCTGTCCTAACAACAGCAGTCAAGCATCACTATAAAGACCTTTATTATACACAGATTCAAAATAGCTACTGATAAAAAATGTGTATTTTGTGGTTGTGACCCAGAGACTCTTCACCATTTATTTTGGGACTGTTCTTATGTCAGACGATTTTGGAGTGAGTTACAAGATTTTTTATATGTTTTAAACTACTATTAATGTTAATTTGAAAGACTAATATGTTTAATTTCGATCCAAATTATATGGACCCTGATTTAACTTTCATTGTCAATTTGTTTATTTGCTTGCAGATTCTTTATCCATAAAATGAAGTGGGTGGAGAACAAACCTCTCTTCACATTGTTTAAGATAGAATTTTAAAATAATATTTTAATTCTAAGTAAGTGTAAAAACAAAAAAGCAATATGTACTATAAAACCTTTTGACAAATTGAAAATGTATTTCAGTATGTAATACCCCTGGGAGTCTGTTAGGTTTATGTACTATTGTTAGTATATTTCTGTTTTTGTATTAATAATAAAATACATAATAAAATACATTTAAAAAAATAACAGTCAAGCACCCAAGCTAACTTGCTAGCTACTTCCAGACACACATGAGAGATCAGCTCACTGAACATTACCATCCCTATCAGAACTGGTTAGGCTGCTATGTTATTCAGAGTGTTGGTGAATGCAACTGTGCTGTCAGATTTTCCATTCGTAAATTCAGAGCGTTTTGCTCTCAGAGTATTCAGAGCGCATACTGGATGCTCTGGCCGATGAGTAAGGTCGAACGTTCTGACTTCACAACAGCAGTCAAGCACCCAAGCTAACTGGCTAACATTGGCTAGCTTGCTAGCTACTTCCAGACACATAATGAGAGAACACCCCACTCTGACCATTTTCCTCGCAATAGAAGAGCTGGTTAGGCTGTTTTCATGTTATCCAGAGTGTTGGTGACTGTAACTGTGCTGCTGGCAACAATTTAATTACATTCTTTTGCTGACGTTTACTGACACCGGCCATATTCAACGAGTGTTGAGTGTTCGTAAATTCATCAGTTATTCTGCGCTATGGCACACTCAGACGAGAGTCTTTTGTTAAGACATGTAGCCTAGCTAGCTAGGTAAACAATTAACCATAATCCCAACTCATGATGTTACTACACTGCATGAATCTGCAGGTAGCTAACCAATCAGGTTCAATGTTAACTAGCATTACATTAGTCTATAACTAGTCAAGCAAATGCCACTGAGTTACGAATAATATGATCATATACGTAGCTAGCTAGCTAACAGTACACTTTATTTTTAAATGAAAAGACTAGGTCAAAATTAGAAAAGTGTAATATCTAAAAATGTAGCTAGCTAGATTATCTTACCCATGGTCTGAAATCGGAGTAGATAGCCAGAGCGAATTTGCCAGCTAGTACGTCTATCAACAATTGTTTCAGTGATGTTCTATTGAAATTGATACTTAGTGGAGTTTTGTTAAGACATGTAGCTAGCAAATGGTCAAGCAAATGGCTCTGAGATACGAATAATAAGATCATACACATAAAGATAGCTAGCGAGCCAGCCAGCCAACTTTAGCTAGCTAACAGTACACTTTAACTTGAAATGAAACCACTTTCTGTCAGAATTAGAAACGTGTCATATCTGGAAATGTACCTAGCTAGACTATTTTACTCGTATACATCATGGATGGATGCGTCTCCTGTCGGATGCCATGATTGCCCTTAGTTTGAAGATGTCATTCGGAGACAGGTGTTTTCTCCATCTCCTTAGCTATCATACGCGAATTCCACTGATTTCAAAACTCGTCGTCTAGAAAGTGGAGAGCATACACGTAACGTTAGCTAGCAAGCCAGCCAGCTAGCAGTACACTTTAACTTGACATTAGGCTTATGCAGTTTTACCCAATACATTAGTTTAAATGCTGCGTTAGAAAGGATTACCTAGACATACTGACCAGCTCAAATAGACAGAAGCGTGCTATATGGCAGACCAATCCAAACTCATCTCTCGGCATGTCCAGCCCACTTATTATCTCAGCCAATCATGGCTAGTGGGAAGGTTGCTAGATTTTTATGTGGCTAAACCAACTAGGCTCGTAATTATCATTTTTTTTTTTTTTTTTTTTTTTTTTTTTTAAATTGATAACTCCCCAATTTCGTGTTATCCCATTGTTAGTAGCTACTATCTTGTCTCATCGCTACAACTCCCGTATGGGCTCAGGAGAGATGAAGGTTGAGAGTCATGCATCCTCCGATACACAACCCAACCAAGCCGCACTGCTTCTTAACACAGCGCGCATCCAACCCGGAAGCCAGTGCACCTGGCAACCTTGGTTAGCGTGCACTGCGCCCGGCCAGCCACAGGAGTTGCTGGTGCGCGATGAGACAAGGATATCCCTACCGGCCAAACCCTCCCTAACCTGGACGACGCAAGACCAATTGTGTGTCGCCCCACGGACCCCTCAGTCACGGCCGGTTACGACAGAGCCTGGGTGCAAACCCAGGGTCTCTGGTGGCACAGCTGGCGCTGCAGTACAGCACCCTTAACCACCCGCGAGGCCCCTAGGCTCGTAATTTGACAATTTTATTCATATTTACAGATGGCATACAAGTTTGTTGTTAAGGCACATGAAAGGTCACATGTTCGAGAAGGCATGACTGCCAAAAACACATTTTGATTTAAAAAAAAGACTACGTTGAATTGGTTCTCCTGTGAAGTAGTGATCCACGACATACGCCTAGTTTCCTGAAACGGGTCACATATGACAAGGATTGAAAAGGATTTGTCAGTAGATTGTCGACTTGAATCTTGATGATGACTGCTAGCTAGCTAGCTAAGATTTTGAAAGTATGATGTTGACATGATCAGTCCAATCAAAGCTGCTGTAGATATAATGTGATTTGACATAATTTTATCTGTGGCCAATGACCTTGAGCCTTCTTGGATGGGCACTTCTAATATAACTCTGTGGCAGCACCCAAGGGGCTTGCATTTTCGAGTTCTACCCTTAGATTTGGCGGTGACGTAGTGTCCCCCTGAGTAACAGAACACTGAGCCAATCACGGCGCAACTAGAGAACATTACCAACCCCTACGCTCTGTATTTTCCGCTGGCTGCCCAACACAACAGAAAGAACTGAGCTAGGCTGAAACACATGCATTTTGGAGCTGTCTTACTCAAGAAAGCAAAAAAGTGTGTATGCAGCTTTATTAACTAAATTATTATGATTTTTTTTTTAAAAATTTACATTGTTTGCAAACTGATATGGTACTGGTATTAATGCCAAAATAGCATGCAAAACAGACATCCCAACAAACCAAAATTGTTTCATGTATTTATTTTTTGCTAGAAAGGTGGCTCTGCCCCACCTGTCCTGAATGACGTTTTGCCACTGCCTACGACACTAATCTAGTGAGCACTATTGGTGCTAAACCCAAGCAAGGCATCTAATTAGCGAGGCATCACTGATTTACATCGGGTCTCAACCCCTATTTAGCTATTTTTCTGCTATGAACTTCCCCAGGCTTACCATTATTAGGCAGTGGCAGTCAGTGCCGTTTAAGATGAGGGAGGACAATTTTTTTGTTCATGAGCATGGCCTTATTTCTATTACATCATATTTGATGGCATCATTCATATTTCATTCACCCAGTTCAATGTAACAGTGATGGGTTTAGGCTACAACATGATACTTGAATTTCCCTATTCCTGTCATGAGGTTGCTAAAACCTAGCTTATGAATGACAGTTTACAAAGAAGGTGCACACAGGTCGAGAGACACATTTTAGGTGATATAGGGTGTAATCATTAGTCCAATCGTTGCGAACGGGAGTTTGGACAAATTCATGCATGTTTGTCCCTGTTTTGTTCTGTTTGCCTCTGTTTTTCTACAGAATTGGTGGAATGAATACAGCACTGATCACGCGTAAACACAGTTCACTTTCATAGCAGCCACCTTGTATTTTTTCTCGCATTTCTCCTCCTTTCACCTTGTCCCTTTGTTTGTGGACTTCAATGTACAACACATCAGCTGTATGTGACCAGGAGAAAAAATTATTTCCAATCAAAACCGCTGCACACAGCCTACATCATTGTCACCATATTAGCTAAAGTAACGTCATAGTCAGCTTAGCTAATAGAACTAACGCGTTAGTGAACCAGCTACGATCATCCAGCAATGTGGAAATAAATTAGTCAAAGCAAAAGCTTACCTTGACTTGGAAGGGTTCCAGTGTTGTGTTGGAAAGTCATAGCCAGCTAGCTAACATAACATCCCTCTGTTTGAGCAGGGTGTTTAAGTAGGCTAAACTAGCTATCTGCATTTTCTATCTAATTAAGTGAAACTGAAAGTGAAAAAAAATGAGAAAATCTCTCTCTATTTCTCTATTGCTTCTCCTTCATTTTGGAAGAAATTATTTTGTTCAAAACTGTTCAGCTACTGTCTTTCTCTCTCTTTGAGTCAACTACTCGCCACGTTTTATTCACTGTAGTGCTAGCTACCTGTAGTTTATGCTTCCAGTACTAGATTAATATTCTGATCCTTTGATTGGGTGGACAACATGTCAGTTCATGCTGCAAGAGCTCTGATAGGTTAGAGGACGTCCTCCAGAAGTTGTCATAATGACTGTGTAAATCTATGGAAGGGGTTGAGAACCATTTTCTTCACCTTTATTTAACCAGGTAGGCCAGTTGAGAACAAGTTCTCATTTACAATTGCGACCTGGCCAAGATAAAGCAAAGCAGTGCAACACAAACAACAACACAGAGTTACACATGGAATAAACAAGCGTACAGTCAATAACACAATAGAAACAAAGAAAGTCTATATACAGTGTGTGCAAATGGCGTGAGGAAGTAAGGCAATAAATAGGCCACAGTAGCAAGTAATTACAATTTAGCAAATTAATAATGGAGTGATAGATGTGCAAGTAGAAATACTCGTGTGCGAAAGAGCAGAAAAGTAAATAAAAACAATATGGGGATGAGATAGGTAGATTGGATGGGCTATTTACAGATGGGCTATGAACAACTGCAGCGATTGGTTAGCTGCACGGATAGCTGATGTTTAAAGTTAGTGAGGGAAATATAAGTCTCCAGCTTCAGACATTTTTGCAATTCATTCCAGTCATTGGCAGCAGAGAACTGGAAGGAAAGGCGGCCAAAGGAGGTGTTGGCTTTGCGGATGACCGTTGAGATATACCTGCTGAAGCGCATGTTATGGGTGGGTGTTGTTATCGTTACCAGTGAGCTGAGATAAGGCAGAGCTTTACCTAGCAAAGTCTTATAAATGACCTGGAGCCAGTGGGTTTGGCGATGAATATGTAGCGAGGGTCAGCCGATTATGGGGCTTTGGTGACAAAATGGGTTGCACTGTGATAGACTGCATCCAGTTTGCTGAGTAGAGTGTTGGAGGCTATTTTGTAAATGACATCGCCGAAGTCGAGGATCGGTAGGATAGTCCGTTTTATGAGGGTATGATTGGCGGCGTGAGTGAAGGAGGCTTTGTTGCGGAATAGAAAGCCAATTCTAGATTTAATTTTGGATTGGAGATTTTAAATAATAGCCTGGAAGGAGAGTTTACAGTCTAGCCAGACACCTAGGTATTTGCAGTTGTCCACATATTCTGTCAGAACTGTCCAGAGTAGTGATGCTAGTCAGGCAGGCGGGTGCGGGCAGCGAACAGTTGAAAAGCATGCATTTAGTTTTACTAGCGTTTAAGAGCAGTTGGAGGCCACGGAAGGAGTGTATGGAATTGAAGCTTGTTTGGAGGTTTGTTAACACATTGTCCAAAGAACCATGACCCTCCTTGGTTTTGTATTGAAGTCAATGTACCCAGAGGTGGATGGAAGCTAGCTGTCCTCCGGCTACAGCATGGTGCTACCCTACAGAGTGCTGTTGAAGCTAATGTAGACCTTCTTTGCAAAATAGTGTGTTTGAATACATTGTTTGGTGACGTGATTATATTTAGTGTAGTTTTAACCAGAAATTATAACTTTTTTATTTTTTACAATTTCACTGTGTCACCAGCAAAGCACCCCCACACCATAACACCTCCTTCTCCATGCTTCACTGTGGGGACCACACATGCCGAGATAATCCGGTCACCTACTCTGTGTCTCACAAAGACACAGTAGTTGGAACCAAAAATCTCAAATTTGGACTCGTCAGACCTAAGGACAGATTTCTACCGGTCTAATGTCCATTGCTCGTGTTTCTTGGCCCAAACAATTCTCTTCTTATTATTGGTGTCATTTAGTATTGATTTATTTGCAGCAATTCGACCATGAAGTCCAGATTCTTGCAGTCTCCTCTGAACAGTTGATGTTGAGATGTGTCTTGAAGTCTGTGAAGCATGTATTTGGGCTGCAATTCCTGAGGCTGGTAATCTAATGAATTTATCCTCTGCAGCAGAGGTAACCACCACAGGAAAGGAAGACTCCTTTCCTGTGGCGGACCTCATGAGAGCCAGTTTCTTTAATTTTGTCAGTTACCTGTACATTTATAAAAAATGTATTTGAATATTATTCCAATGTTGGCCTTTTTAGAGGCACATTTTTTCATGTGAATTTCTGGCTCAGTTGACAGACCCATTTATCTATTTCAGTAGTACTCTTATTAGCATAATTTTAAATCGCTGTGAATGACCTAGGTCCTAGAGTAGACCCATGTTGGCATATCAAAACATAAAAATAAACATTTTAATTTGGGATGGTTGAAATTGCACTTCGGGGCGATTATGGGACTGTGATGAAAAAAGTTAGTCTTGTGCCCTGGGCAACTACAGTGACTTCAGAAATGATTTAGACCCCTTGACTTTTTCCACATTTTGCTACAGCCTTATTCTAAAATTGATTAAATAAATAAAAATCCTCAGCAACCTACACACAATAACCATTAATGACGAAGTTGAAAAAGGTTTTTAGAAATGTTTACAAATTAATAAAATATTTAAAACAGAAAACCTTATTTACATAAGTATTCAGACCCTTTACTACGAGACTCGAAATTGAGCTCAGGTGCAGCCTGTTTCCATTGACCATCCTTGAAATGTTTCTACAACTTGATTGGAGTCCACCTGTGGTAAATTGAATTGATTGGACATGCCCCAGAAATGATGAAGAGTGAATATGTGCAGGGGGTATGGCTGATTCTCTCAGCTAGCGCCAATAAGCTATACTATTGTTGGCTCAATTAAGGTGAGAATTTTGATAACTAACAGACAGCTTCGTGTCTTTTCATTTTTTTTCTGTTTACAGCAATAGCCATTTGCTTTCCAAACTATGTTTTCCCGTGATTGCATTTTGAAATATTTCGACATGACTGGCTGGGCTTCTCAACAGTTGCAACTCAACAATACTCTGTCCGTATTGCGCAGTCTGCCTTTCCTTTCAAATGTAGGAAATGTACAGTACTTTAGGGAAAGCTTCCACTAGCCTTATGGACACGTCGCGTATGCACGAGATTATAGACATCAAATCAAATGTATTTATGAAACCCTTCTTACATCTGCTGATGTCACAAAGTGCTGTACAGAAACCCAGCCTAAAACCCCAAACAGCAAGCAATGCAGGCGTAGAAGACGTGTGTCTACTCTAAATAAACAAATGAAATGAAATGAAACAGCACAGTAAAGCGAACACTTATATGTTTATGTTTTATAATCATCACAGTTAAGAGCAACATCTATCTGGTGAAGTTCATAAGAATATATATATATATATAAAATACAGAAATACCTTAATTACATAAGTATTCAGACCCTTTGCTATAAGACTCGAAATTGAGCTCGAGTACATCCTGTTTCCATTTAACATCCTTGAGATATTTCCTTGAGATATTTCTTCAACTTGATTGGAGTCCACCCGTGGTAAATTCAAATGATTGGACATTATTTGGAATGGCACCCACCTGTCTATATAAGGTCCCACATTTGACAGTGAATGTCAGAGCCAAATCCAAGCTACGAGGTTGAAGGAATTGTGTCAAGACAGGATTGTGTCGAGGCACATGTTTTGGAAGGGAACCAAAACATTTCTGCAACATTGAATGTCCCCAAGAACACAGTGGCCTCGATCATTCTTACATGGATGAAGTTTGGAACCAACAACACTCTGCCTAGAGATGGTTGCCCGGCCAAACTGAGCAATCGGGAGAAAAGGTCCATGGTTAGGGAGGTGACCAAGAACCCGATGGTCACTCTGACAGAGCTCTAGTCCTCTGAGGAGATGGGCGAACCTTCCAGAAGGACAACCATCTCTGCAGCACCACCAATCAGGCCTTTATGGTAGAGTGGCCGGACGGATGCCACTCCTCAGTAAAAGGCACATGACAGCCCGCTTGAAGTTTGCCAAAAGGCACCTAAAGACTCTGACCATGAGAAACAATATTCTCTGGTCTGATGAAACCAAGATTCAACTCTTTGGCTTGAATGCCAAGCGTCACGTCTGGAGGAAACCTGGCACCATACTGTGAAGCATGGTGGTGGCAGCATCATGCTGTGGGGATGTTTTTCTGTGGCAGGGACAGAGAGACTAGTCACAATTGAGGCAAAGATGAATGGAGCAGTGTACAGAGTGATCGTTGATGAAAATCTGCTCCAGAGCACTCAGGACCTCAGACTGGGGTGAAGGTTCACCCTCCAACAAGACAACGACCCTAAGCACACAGCCAAGACAATGCAGGAGTGGCTTCAGGACAAGTCTCTGAATGTCCTTGAGTGGCCCAGCCAGAGCCCGGACTTGAACCCGATCGAACATATCTGGAGAGACCTGAAAAATAGCTACGGAGCGGTTGAAAAACTAGTTTTAATGACTCCAACCTAAGTGTATGTAATCTTCCGACTTCAACTGTACATCCTAAGCTATGGATTACAGGCAACTTCCGCACTGAGCTAAAAGCTAGAGCTGCCGCATTCAAGGAGCAGGTCACTAATCTGGACGTGTATAAAAAATCCTGCTATGCCTTCCGATGAACCGTAAAACAGGCGTGTCAATATTGTACTAAGATCTAATCATACTGCACCAGCTTTGACACTCATCAGATGGGGCAGTGCTTGCAAACCATCACGGATTGCAAAGGGAAACCCATCCATGATCTGCCCAGTGACGCAAGCCTACCAGACGAGATATGCTTTTCATGCTCGCTTCGAGGCAAGCAACACTGAACCATGCATGAGAGCACCCACTGTTCCGGACATCTGTGTGATCACGCTCTCCATAGGCAATGTGAGTAAACCTTTCAACAGGTTAACATTCACAAGGACCCACTCCAACTGATCCACAAATGAGGCAATCTCTATTGCACTCCACACTGCCCTTTCTCACCTAGTCAAGAGGAACACACCTATGTGAGAATGTTGTTCATTGACTACAGCTCAGCATTCAACACCGTAGTGCCCTCCAAGCTCAGCACTAAGCTAAGGACCTTGGGACTAAACACCTCCCACTACAAATGGATCCTGGACTTCCTGACGGGCCTCCACCACGTAGAGGGTAGGCCACAGAATCAGAACAGCTTTCCCAGTTTGACAACAGATGCCGCTCCGGTGGGAGAAATGTTTAGCTAGCTAGCTAACATTAGCATATTAGCTAGCTAGCACAACATAGCTAGCTAGCTAAGGTCCCTGCACTAACCCAGCAGTTAACTCAGGCAGCTGTTTCATGGAATCTAGCTAATCCATTGTGATTTAATTATGTCAATAATAGCTACAGGGGTTAGCTAGCTTAGAGGAAGTATTTAGCATTGTGTGCATTGTATCTGTGCACTTGGCTACCATCCCATAGCCTACATTGCATATGAAGTGTGACTGGCTCATCCATGGATGTACTGACGAGCATTGCTATTGTACAAGTAGAATGAAAGGAATGGCCTCCCACTGTATTGAGTACATATCAGAAGTGTGATTATTGGTGTGTTTCATGCTTAAGAGAGATGATAGTGACAGTAGAGTAAGGTGAGACACACTTTAATGAGACGCTTCTGGGAAAAGTGTACATTGGGCCTACCGTGTCTTCAGAAAGTAAGAAAAGAAATATGAAAATCTGAAGTGTCTTTTAAGTCAATAAGTATTCAACCCCTTTGTTATGGGATGCCTAAATAAGTTCAGGATTAAACATTTGCTTAACAAGTCACATAATAAGTTGCACGGACTAACTGTGTTTAACATGATTTTTGAATGACTACATCATCGCTGTACCCCACACATACAATTATCTGTAAGGTCCCTCAGACGAGCAGTGAATTTCAAACACAGATTCAACCACACTGCCCAGGGAGGTTATCCCTTTCAGCATGGTGAGTTAATAATTACACTTTGGATGGTGTATATATACAACCAGTACTACAAAGATACAGGCGTCCTTCCTAACTCAGCTGCCGGAGAGGAAGGAAATCGCTCATGGATTTCACCATGATGCCAAGGGTGACTTTAAAACAGTTTGAGTTTAATGGCTGTGATAGGAGAAAACAACAACAGTGTAGTTACCCCACAACACTAACCTAGAGTGAAAAGAGGGAAGCTTGTACAGAAGAAAAATATTAAAAACATGCATCCTGTTTGCAATAAGGCACTAAAGTAAAACTGCTAAAAATGTGGCAAAGAAAAGTACTTTATGTCCTGAATACAAAGCGTTATGTTTGGGGCAAATCCAACAACACATCACTGAGTACCACTCTTCATATTTTTAAGCACGGTGGTGGCTGCATAATTTTATGGGTATGCTTGTCATTGGCAAGGACTAGGGAGTTTTTTGGGGGATAACAAATAAAAACAAACAGAATAGAGCTAAGCACAGGCAAAATTACAGAGGAAAATCTGCTTCATTCTGCTTTTCAACAGATACTGGGAGACAAATACACATTTCAGCAGGACAATAGCTTACCAAGATGACATGAAATGCTCCTAAGTAGCCTAGTTAAGGTTTTGACTTAAATTGGCTTGAAAATCTATGGCAAGACATGAAAATGGCTGTCTAGCAATGATCAACAACCAACTTCACAGAGTTTGAAGAATTTCCAAAATAAAAATGTGCAAATATTGTACAATCCAGATGTGCAAAGCTCTTAGAGATTTACCCAGAAAGATTCACAACTGTATTTGTTGCCAAAGACAAAACATGATAAAAACATGTTATCACTTTGTCATTATGTGGTATTGCTTGTAAATGGGTGAGAACATTTAAAAGAAAATCCATTTTGAATTCAGGCTGTAACACAACAAATGTGGATTAAGTCAAGGGGTATGAATCATTTCTGAATGCGCTGTACGTACGTGAACTGTAGACTGAGCAAATATTCTAGTTGGCTATGGAAAATAGTATAGGCCTATACACAAGTTTTAGAACACATGACCCACATCAACCTCAAAAAAAGGTTTGTGGACTATCACTAACAACACAATTGTTATGCAATGGAAGTTCAGGTGATTTTCCAATAACAAGAACATTTTATAGACCTACCACAAATAACAGGTCTGCTGCATCATCATTAAGATGAATAAAACTATGTACATGAACATCCTTTAATTAATTATCGGTTCAATATCAAAGATAAATAATACCCAGGCCTATTCTCTATTTTGGATTTGAATTTAGTAGGCTTGAAGTGCAGCCTAACTCAGTTAATATTAGCCTACTGAAACAATAATCAGATCATTAATGATTATCAATGAATACACCAGGTGTTGGAAATGACACAGGACAGCACAACGCCATGATATGTTGGTCATATACCACACCCTCGGGCCTTATTGATTAAATATAACAACCAAAAAAACGACTAATCAAACCATTAACTGCTTACCAAGTAACTATCTAACTACAAGTAACTGAGTAGAAGTGGCAATTATTGGGATCTTCTCCAATGAAGGCAGAATATACTGATGGTTGATGGATGCTCTGTGTTGCACAGGATTGTATAGGAGGGACATTTTCTCACTTGAAACAAAACTTGTTAATCACTCAACAGACGCTCATATCTAGCGTAAAGTGTGTGTTATGCCTTTAGTGGTTGTTTGGTCGGTCACCTAGGCCTATTTTTCATTCTAGCCTACTTACCTATGTTTAGCAAATGTGTAAACAACTCTTCTTGACGCCACTAGAGGGCTCTTCGAAACTATAATCTGGGAATCGTGCCGCTGACATTTTATGTCAAATGGTTTACATCAATGTTATAGTTGACTACGTTTACGTCAACGTTATAGTTGACTAGTTTTTTTCCCACAGATTTGTATCAATAATTTAATTCACCCATGAGATATCAAACAATTATAACAATTCATTCATAAATTAGCCTACGTTTAATTATAATTGTAATTATTTTAATGTCTTTTTTTTTTTATTATTATTTTTTTTACATGCAAGGTGATTGGCAGTGATTAAGCACACTTGCTTATTGCATACAGGTTACCCTTGCCAATGCAAACAACAGTCAATTACTTATATTGATGATGATAATAATAATAGTAATAATAATTATAATTAAAATAATTATATATTTCTATATTTCGAATACCTTACATGTAATAATTGTAATATTAATACGTACAGTAATAACAAATTAATGCGTTTACAGGGTGATATAAATAAAATCCCTGAATGTTTTTTTTTTTATTAATAAGCTGGAAGACTGTCTAAAAATTATGAAATATCATATAAACGTTTAGCCTATAATAAAACTCCATAATAAAGGTCTCCTGTAATTTAATTAGTGAAAATATGTTTATGTTAAAGTAAAGATATAGCTAGAGCAGGTTTTAAATCGACGGTGCTGCTAATAACAGATGTATAGATTGGTGTGCACACCAGTGACAGAAAAGTTGGCCTGGAGAATGCATTCCAAAAAGTTAGTTGATAAAAACTGCACATAAAAAAATATCTATAAGTTAATGATGATAATTCGTTTTTCTTACATTATTCTCTGTGCGATTTCAGTTATTCAGTGATTGATTGTTTCCTAATAGCCAAACAGTCACTGGTGTATTGAACTTTCCTATGACGGTGAAAATGAAGGACAGATAAATATTGTTTTCATCACTATTTATGTCCGGTTAAATAGTTAAATAATATATTGTCAATAACATTATATTATCCAATATGGCCTAAAATAAAAAACAATGAAAAAACAAATATCTGAAATCTAATTGTTGTATTATTCATGTTTTTAACACGTTTGAAAAGGTCACAAACTGTAGTCCACTTTTATCTCTTTTCCCCTATATAATTTATAGATAGGCCTGTTGAAATGTGTAATTCTCATCTAAATAAAGAAATGCAGTGCAAAATTGGAAAACCTTTACTTTTCCAAACCCTTAGAATAAGCGTTCTTCACTCTGCTTTTAAATGTCCAAGGTAGATTCGCTGAAGCCTTTCAAATGCTAAGGTAGCCATATTTCACTCTAACAACATTCGCGTCTCCCATAAAATATTAGCGCCGTGGCTTGAAGCAGCACTCAACTTGATGACGTCTTGAGACACGCGCTTTTTTTTCAGTCCAGGTCACATCTCATGATGAAAATAATGAAAAAACAACAATGATAATTTGAGTAATGAAAAAGGTCACATTAGGTCTGTGTTTGTTACACTGTTTAGTTGTCAGTTTGGACATATATAGGGTACCAGGCAAATATGATGCATCTGTGTATCTGATCAGTGACCGTGATACAGATACAATGGCTGATCTAATTTTCTATTGTGTAGGCCAAGTGATACCATCGTTAAGACTCACTTAGCCTATCTATGAGTTTATCTAGACCCGCACACTGAAAAAGAAATATTGACTGTGTCACATTAAACAAAGATAAGGGTAGTTTTAAACGAATATTTATTTTTAAAATCTTTTTTTTTTTTTTTTTTTACAGCATTTACAGAACATTTCAAGATAACCCCACAACTATGCACCCCAATGAATCCGTTATGGCATCAGAAAAATATCAATTATTGTGGTCAGTTATTTTATCTTGCTCTGAAATAGATTTGATTAATCATTTTCTAAAAGGCAAACTTTAGTTAAGTATGCCTAGTCTATATGCTTGTTATACATCCACAACACATAAAGCGTACTCTATATACTTATTACACATCAACAACACATCGCCTACACACAAAGCATACTTTTCAATTAATAGGCTACTGGATGTGTCTTCTAGAAATGCGTGTAATCTTATCTTCAACCTCCTTCAAATCACTGGTAACAATGAAATCAGTAGGCCCTGCGGCATAATTGTATTGAGTTTAATGATGTAGTCTACTTACATTGTCATCGGTAATGGGTCATAATGTAAATGCATAATTTTAGTCAAATCTTGAAACAATTATTTCTACAGTACGATGCATCATTAATAGTACAGTAATATATTAAATGTATTAATAGTGTGGCTATGTCCAAGTGGCGCACATGAAAAGTAACCGAGTGTGTTCCCTCCAATCAGAGAGCGCTCTCACTCAACATTATCCAATGGGGAAAATGCGTATGCAGGTGGCTGCGCCGTTATCAGTGCATCCCGCTTCACTCACACCATAGCTCGAGTCAATTTACGAAGAAAGCCGACCGTTATGGTCACCATCAAAACCACAAAAAAAACGAAATCAGATCCTCTAACTTCCGAGTGGATTCTCGTTGTGGACGCATGCGGCAAGCTCACTATTGACAGTCTGAATTGGAGAGAAATTTTCGATCAAACTATTGCCCGACAACGCAAGATAACTTCTCTCCTAAATAAGTGTTTTTGTTTTCGGAAGTGTTCAGTGGCTGCGGTATCCAGGATATACGTCTGAAGCACCTGTAGTGGCCTCTGCTTATCAACCAGTTCAGCACCTTTATATTCCTTTCCTCGGTTTATTGTTATTTTTACTCGAGCGAATTTGGTGGTTCATGCTCTCCAATGTTAGCTGTTGGGCAGATGGATGCTAACCGGCAGAGTGCTTTCGTCCTAGGCAGTACACCGCTGGCAGCATTGCACAACATGACCGAGATGAAGACGTCTTTATTTCCCTACACTTTGCAGAATCATGCGGGCTTCAAGGCGCATTCTCTTACTCATTTGAACTCACAGCTTGCCCTGGGGACACCACATGGAATTAGCGATATCTTGGGTAGACCTATCAACTCAGCTGGACAGCTGCTCTCTGGCTTTCCAAGGATAAACGGCTTGGCCACCACCGCAGGAATGTACTTTAACCCAGCGGCCGTTTCTCGGTACCCGAAGCCCCTGACGGAGCTCCCAGGGAGAGCACCCATATTCTGGCCTGGAGTGATGCAGAGCTCCCCTTGGAGGGATCCTCGAGTGCCCTGTCCTAGTAAGTTCGCTGTCTGGCTGTGTCGAGTGCAAAATGTTATAGAAATGTACAACTTTTCTGTAGGCTGCTCAAAAATGTTTTACTTGTTTAATGCAGACATCTGTTGAATTTGTTGGATAGCTTATTTTGTGCTGCTTCTTGTAAATCACTTTTAATAACTTAACTTATATTAAAGACCTATACATAATTATTCGATGGGCTTTCCATTTATATCGGTTGCTTTTTATAAAATTTTATCAATGTTTTAATTAATGTGAAAGCCTAGCTATGTTAGTCAACACAAAGTCCCTCTCCAGGAGTGAAATCGTGAGAACTGTTTACTACTGATGTTGAAATACTAATCACTGTTGTGTTTACATATTTTTGACTAGACTCTTCAATCTTTTTTGTAGCTCAAGCAAACATGATGCTCGACAAGGATGGCAAGAAAAAACACTCCAGACCAACTTTTTCTGGACAGCAAATTTTTGCATTGGAGAAAACCTTTGAACAGACGAAATACCTTGCTGGCCCAGAAAGAGCTCGACTGGCTTACTCTTTGGGAATGACTGAAAGTCAAGTCAAGGTATCTATCATTACTTGAGTTATCCTTTGACATTAATTAAAATGTAATGAAGCCGTTATTTATAGATGATTATCTTAAAATTATTATTGGCATATTTGGCTGTTCTGTGTGTAGTATGCTTTATTATAAGTTATGTTTAACAGGCGTATTATTAGTAGGACTATTATTATTATTATTATTGGCAATATGGTTAACATTATTGGTATTAGCCTATGTTGTTATTATGTTGTCATTATTATGCAATTGGAGCTATTAGTTGGCTAACTTCATGTTTAGCAAGGTATTTTCTTGGCTCCGACTCAGATAATTACTTTTATGTTGGAATAATAATTTCTACCTATACTACCAATAATATAATTAGTTATTATTGTATGTATTAAGTGGCTAATTGTATGTTATTCCTTCTCCCAATAGGTATGGTTTCAAAACAGGAGAACCAAATGGCGGAAGAGACACGCAGCGGAAATGGCAACAGCCAAAAAGAAACATGACTCTGAAACTGAGAAGATGAAGGAAAGCTCGGACAATGAGGACGACGACGAGTACAACAAACCTCTGGACCCAAATTCGGATGACGAAAAAATCACGAGACTTCTGAAAAAGCACAAGGCTACAAACCTTTCCTTGATCAGTCCATGCAGCAATAGCTCGGACACCTTGTGATGACATTGAGAACTTGTCGAGAAAAGACTCAAACACTCCACGATGCTTCTAAAGCTAATTTAACCAGGGTATAAATTGTTCAAAAGGAGAGAAAGGGCGCTGATGGGTGGTATGAATGATTTATGTTGTACAGACGAAAATGTGAGATGTATATATTTTTTACTGAGTAAGTTATGTTATTAAACCAATGTAAACAAGAAATGGCAGGCTTTTCCCGCAAATCCCGATAAGCATATACCTTCTCAATATTGTAGCTTAATTTTGTTATATATTGCAGAATAATGTCGCCCATCTCTCCACCTTTACCATTATAAATTCAAGGTACACAATGTATGAATGCAAACGTTGTAAATTATGTAAAAAGCTTGTTTTAACGATCTAAACTGTTTTATTTTATAATTTGAAGGAATTTGTTTCACCTCATCAAACAAAAATAGAGAACTGGATAATCGTTTGTTGGAATAAGAGAGTATCATTGCTTCCGCGAAGATGGAAGAAAAAAAACTTTGTATTATGAATAAATTATTTAACAAGCGTTTGTTTTTAATATGGAATTTTGTTCCACTTCACTGAAATTACTCTTCATTGACTTAGGCTGCCTACCAATAGTCTGAAATTGATTGGGACCCACTCAATAGCTGAAAAAGGCGGGTATGGTCAATTATATTAATCGGAAACCTGTTATCTTCCTTTATCCAAGACCATCAAAGTAAACCTTGCCCAAGTCGGAATAGCTCAATGTTAGTTGCGTTGGTGAAAGTATAATAGTAAAGTATAATAGTCTTCTGAAACTTTAGTTGTTTTCAAGATGTTACTTTTTTTTAACAACGGCGTTGTGATGGTGGTGATCAGGCCTACAAATGCTAGACCTACTGTATGCATTTACGCATAGCCTAATGAATTGCATAAATATAGTCTACATATAAAATCTAATCATAATTTGCTCTATGTTACAAAAATGAAAATGTTTAGATTTACAAAGCCACATATAAAATGGTAACTGGAATGGGGTGTTGTTTAGGTTAACCTATATAGGTTTGCGTCACATCCCCAAATTACAACCTATTATAGTTTAGGCCAATTTATTGTCTGCACTTTAATGTGGATATCATATTTTGAAGAAGAGTATGAGTGTGTAGACTAGCATATCTCGACTAAGTATTTTAGACTTCACACATTTCAGAACAGTTTCGATTTTTTGTTGTTGTTGAACTAACACCTCTGTTGTGTAGGTGTTATTAAATATTGGGACATTATACATTTATTCAGGCTTAAAGCGCAATAGGATAATTACATTTCTATAGGCTAATTAAAGCCCTCATTTAATAACCTGCATTTCTGGAACAAATATAATCCATTCAAATATAACAAATATAATTCATTTAACTACATATTGCATTTTGTATGCATTTCGATACACGTTTCATTATTGCTCTATTACATTTCTTGGAGTTATTACATGACTGCACTGGTTCTAACTTTGAAAACAGAATTTGGCCACTTTTCATCATCCATCGTTGTTTTCTGTAGCTCTGCTCCAGTGCCAGTCTATCTGCAATAATCATTGCCTATATCAGAGTAATTACCAACGTGGATACTTTAGGCTGCATGGTTTAACTTGAGGTGATACCACGAACTTCATCATGGAAGCACGAGCATCTTTGGAAATATTCATCTTTGAACTTTAATCTTCTTGTGCACATAGCTTCAGTAGGGAGGGTTGTGTCCACTGGCCATGCGTGCAAATTCATCAAGATCCACAAATAAGTAGGCGTTGTCAATAGCATCTTCTTGTGTGGTACAGACGCAATGCTGAAGTGATACATGCGGTGGAATAATGACAAAACACCCATTTAGTTCTAATGGTTTTATTGCTTGAGAACCGCATAATCAACACTAGAGGCCATGCCGTCCATTGGGTAGAATATAATCTCTATCTGCTGAAAGGAGTGAACAAACTGCCGCTTCTCTTAACACGTGACCAGCGGGAAACACAAGCAGTTTTGCCCACGAACCAAATCACACTGTCATGACAACATGAAGTCTGCAGCAGGCACAAAATCATTTCAACTTGCGGTGATTTAGACGGAAAACTCAAGGAGCAATCTAACGGCTTCACACAGTCTGAGCTCTGTAGTGTAGTAAATTAAATCAATAACAGGAAACGTTCGCTTTTCAACAACAGCCTCCCCTAATTGCAGTTTAATGCTCTAACGAGCGATGAGAGGAAATTATTTGCAACATAGCAATGAAGGCTGTTGAAGGCTACATACAAAATTAAAAAGCAATTCTCTCAAGTCTTTCCTGCCTTTAGCGTTTTTTTTTAAAGTTTTTTTTTTTACAATGTTAAATCAAGGCCTTTATCTATCAGTTGGACTGGTGTATTTTATGTTGACTTTTCACACTTCATTTTGTGTATACTTGGCACCATAATGCAGTAAAAAAAAGAAGAAAAAAAAGACCTTGACATTTTTTAAAGAATACCAAAGCCTATCTAAAAACATCACATTCAGAACCATAATATCATTACATAGAAATAAGTTAGAATAATAATAATGTGAGTGCTATATATGAAACAATCTTATATACTTGCATGGTCTATGGCACTGCTTAAAACATAATTGGATACACTATAAAGTATGAATCATGTTGGCTAAAAAGTGTTTGTTTTTTCTCACTTGTAATGATAGATTCAAAGGTCATGGCTGATGGAACACCCATGCAGCCATATTGTCTCCATATACTTCATAACAATTTTGTTAAGAATGATAAATTCTCTCTTTAAAAAGTACAGTATATAAAATGAGATTCAGCTGATGCGTGAGGCATGGCAGTGTGTTAGGCACACAAGTCAGCAACGACAAAATAAAAATAAAATAAAAAGTAATTGAAATGAACCCGAAAATATGTTTCTATTCTAAATAGTGGGACCACAAAGTTTGGTCAGAAGAGTGACAATGGCACTAAAACCATCAACAACTCCATGTGAAACTGTCCAATGTACAAATAAACCTAACAATATAGATATACTATTTTTTTTTTTTGCATTGCACTTTTTAAAAACATCTTACATACTGTATGGAAGTAGCTTCTATACATAGAGACATACCTACAATTGCAAGTATGGTATCTAAAATAACGTAGTTAAGACTGATTTCTACTAGAGTTTTGGCAACAAGGCTGTAAAATAGTTTTTTTCCTTCTTCCGGGGGAATGGGGTGCGCGTAGCAATGGTAAGGTCAGTGAGGTGTGTCTTATCTCAAACGTCTCTCGGGTGGGAAGTCCAGATACTGATGTGTTGTGTGGAAAAACAACAGCTTGTATGGATGAAGTGTTAGAACGACTGCAACTGGTCAGCACTGCTGAACAGTCTGTATAGGGTCTTCCGTGTGTGTGTTTGTGTGTGTGTTGGTGTCCAACTCTTGGTTCTTATCACAGAGGCCCTTCAGGCAGAGATCTTCTCCACCCTTTGGCACCACTTCCCTGACAAAACATACACACACACACACACGCCATGAGAATACTGCATCAGCATCAGGCCATGTGTTACACAAAGGAACAAAATATGCAAAAGATGAAGGACGTGAAAGCATAATAATAAATATATTATTATTAATCATTAATAACAGTAAAAAGCAATAATAACAATCATTTATTCATAATAATAAAGAAAAAATATTTACCACGACATCACTGCACGTTACAACACTTGTGCTTATTTGCATTAGGTTTACCTGCCCCGGCTGTTAATCGAAACGACAGGTAGACAGGCTGCCAGACAGACAGACAAAGAAAGACAAATAAGACAGTTAGCAACAGTCCTGCCCTGAGTGGAAGGGCCAAAGGCAAGGGGGGCAATTCAAGTTTAAAGCCCACTATCTCCCTCTCTCTCACACACACACACACACACACACACACACACACACACACACACACACACACACACACACACACACACACACACACACACACACAACCATCCATTACACACAGCCTAAACTCGCATACCAAGGGGTGCACATATTTCCTCCTGCAAGCAAACTACATTGGACCTTTTAAAAAAAAAACATAGCAGAATGTGATTTTAGCGGGTGCGTGTGGTTCTTGGCCTAGGTCTGGTGGAGTCTGTTTCACTGCCCCGGTCACCTCACACACACACTACTGTCCAGTCCACAGTATGTAATGATGAAAGACTGAGGACTTCAGCTTCAAGGCACCTCTCTCGCTCTCTCTCTGTCAGCTTAACAGCCACTGCCTAACATTGCAGACTGGACGGACTGCGTTAAATACTGTCTATATAGTCAGCATGACAAAAGAACCTCTGATCACAATATGACTGTTCACAGCCAACTTTTGGTTTCACTATAGACACATGCAGAATGTGTTCATAAGCAATTGCAGTAATAGGTCAATGGAGTACTAGTTGTTTGGTTATGATAAGGTAAGGTAGTCGTACTAATCTAATTTACGAGTCATATTCTTCAAAATCAGGGACAATACGGAATAACATTAATTGAAAATGACTGGAAACCCTACATTTCAATAGTGCAAACTCTTAGTTTTCAATTGAAACAATAGAACGTGATGAAATAATGTACTTGATCTCACACAGCCAAATCACACACACAAATCCATGCAGACAGACAAAACACACGCCCAAAAACAGGCACAACACAATTACAACCCAGAAGTGGGCTAGGCCTGTGATGTTACCTTGTGGTCCCCCATGCAGACATTGGGCCCTATATTGTCGTAGACCAAGTATTTCTCCTCATTTTCAGGCTGAGAAAAAAAAGGCAAGACATTAACACAACGCTGAATACAGAGTAGTATAAACATGTAAACAAACAATAAACATAAATGAGAGAGACAATATTCCTACCAGAGTGCAAAATAATTGTATTCGTTGCCATTTTGAGGTAAACATTTGTTTATTTTGTTAAAATTGAACAATGTTACTAGTTGAATCTTATTATCTTAGACATTTCGTGAGCTATAAGTAAATCTGGTCCTAAAGTATTAGCCTACCCCTAAATGCATATGCCTTCTTTATAACTAACAACAGGGTTTAAATAGTGTTAAATACACCTTTACAACTCAATATTGCACCATTTCCTTGAAGATTGAATTGAGTGAGTAGACGTGAACTGTGCCAAGACCATATTTACCTCCCAAACAAATGCACTCATTCAGTATATGAATGAATCATGTTCCATATCTCACACAAAGGAAGTGTCAAACACAGACATTCATCTCAGGCCTAGAGTATAATAAATCATATTTATCTGGTAGAACTAAATCCTTTTTAAATAGTCAGAGCGGTCAGCTGTGATTAGGTGAATAACAGCGCCACTTGAGAAGTAACACAAGAGTAGCTTCAGAATGGGCCATAAACTTAAATCCAAATTAACTTCAAACCTATCCTGCTAGTCTAAGGTCACCGGTGCGCTGGCGTGCACCTCACGGTGGGGTACCTCACTCCGACTCTCTGAGGGGCCACGCTCTAGCACTTTCCCCAACCGCCTGCCAAATGCCTGAGTTGCTGCAGACAGCCCTGGATACATTCATCACATACAGACTTGATAATTTACAAAGGCAGCATAAAACTGTGGATTTTCGGCCTGCATAATCTTTAGACAGATAAACAAATTACCAGGGCCCTCCTGCAGAAACAGAGCGCTCGCTCCGCTGAGCATTCATTACCGCGCTTCCACACTTCGGCGCTGTGCCGCGAAGGCGGCGGGCAACCTTTGGCGTGTTAGGGCTCGGCAAGCAGAAAATAACATGATGGCGAGTTAACCGACCGTGCCATGATAGATGATGCCACTCGGACGCCTGTTTACAGGCCCATGTCTCAACAATCTGTAACGCTGCCCGGGGGTGACTGAGTGTTTGTGTGTGTCTGTGGTGTGTGTGTGTATGCTCAGTGCATCATCAGCCAGTCTGTGAACATTTTAACATAAGGAGACTCAGCCCGCTCCCTTAATTCTAAACAATTAACCTGTAATTGAGAAAGTCAATCAATTGTAGAACTACTATTTATAGAAACAATTGAAAGGCTTTTTGGTGGCTCTTAAATTTTTTTTTTTTTTTAAATGACGAGGGCAAGCGTTTTGGAAAGGTGGATAGGCCAAACCTTCCTGTATAGCCTCAGTAGATGAGGACAGAAAAAAAGGACTAATTTGTTCAGGACAAAGGAAAGCCAACTTCCTCCTCCCGCCTGTGTACTGGGGCTCAAAGATGTGTGTGGCTGTGAGCAGACTCACACTGTGGAGTGGACTACTGTACTGCGCTGTTATCCCGGAGACCATCAGATAAATGGCAGGCACTGCTACAGAAGAGAAGTGCTATTGTTGAAGAAGGGATTGCTCTGGTGTTGTGGTCAATAAAGGGTCTCTCCTCTCCATGGACAGCCGGCCAGTTTCTCCCCATACAGGGTCATGTTCAATAGTGCACACCGTTGGAAAGCGTTTTGCAACGGAAAGCAAAAATAGGCGTTTTCATTTAGGACAAGTTCAGACAGTATCTCTCTGTTTTACCCCCATTTCTAACCATTTTCTACCTACTGAACACCTGCCATGCCATGTCGATGTGGCTGCCTTCACTTAAATCGAGAGCTGGCCTAGTCTCATTAATCACATCAGATGCCTTCCAACAGTTCTCTTGTCAGGGACTATCTCCAATTTAATCAAGTGTGAGAGTGCATTTTCAGACAAAACACATTTTTCCTCTTGTCACCTTAAAAACCACAGTAATCAAATAGGTGGAGAAACGTAGTCTATTCATTGGGCTGATTAAAGGAAAGATGGGACATCTGAGTGTAAATTGAAATGACAGATTTATACCCACTCCTTTGCTGACAACTGCAACCAACAGGGAAAACAGAAAAAAGGATGCATTTGTCAAAGTTGTAGTATCATGGAAAATGGTAAGTTAGGCTGATAGCCTCCAGTATCTAACTATGCAGCAATAGTCTATGTGCTGGGGGGCTAGGGTCAGTCCGCCCGCCCTCCCTCCCTCCTTCCCTCTCTCCACCCAGAGGACCTGAGCCCTTGGCTGTCCCCATCCCCAGTCCACCTGGTCGTGCTGCCAATCCAGTTTTTATGCTGTCTTGCCTGTGGCTATGGAACCCTGACTTGTTCACGAGGCGTGCCATCTTGTCATTCTGCCGCTCCAGTTTCAACTGTTCTGCCTGCGGCTATGGAACCCTAACCTGCTCATTGGACGTGCTACCTTGTCCCGGACCTGCTGTTTTCGACCATCTCTCACTCTCCCTCACTACCGCAGATGCTGTCTCGACCTCTGAAAGCTCGGCTATTAAAAGTCAACTGACATTTGACTTGCTGACAACCACTTATTTGACCCTCTCGGTCATCTATGAATGTTTGAACATCTTGAAGAACGATCTGGGCTTATAACGGCCATGTACTGTGATAATCTCCACCCAGCACAGACAGAAGAGGACTGGCCACCCCTCAGAGCCTGGTTCCTCTCTAAGTTTCTTACTAGGTTCCTGCCTTTATAGGGAGTTTTTCCTAGCCACCGTGCTTCTACATCTGCATCGCTTGCTGTTTGGGGTTTTAGGCTTGGTTTGTGACATCTGCTGATGTAAAAAGGGCTTTATAAAAACATTTTATTCGATTTTTATTAGTAAACATGTTAGGAAATGAACTTTGTGTGGTTGCCAAGTGTTAAAGAGGTATTATAAACAGTTTTGTATTATCCAACCCCAGGGTACACTTCTCCAGCTTCGCCATGTTCTCTAAACGTCATAGCCAGACGGGAACAGCAAACAACTGGGGAAGACAACAGTCTGGAGCCCAAACTGGTGCTGTGCTGACGGAGAGGGGCGGAGGTGGCAGATTGGTTGATAGTTTACAATGCCTCTCCTGGATTTGGGCAGGGTGGTGGGCCACAGCTTTGGGCTGCGCCAATGTGTTGACTCTTGAGAATGAGTAGACAGAGGGAGCACAAGAGCTCCAGCTTTATAGAGCCATTATGGCCCAATGGCACTCGATAAGATCTGGGATATATATACTGTCTGTGAAGACAACTGGGCTTAACTCTCCGGATGAATATTCACACACAGTACATTCCTCCATCTGTGATAGAGGGATAGCGTTATAGTAGATTCCCATAGACCAAGGGTGTGAAGACATCCCAGATGGCAATCCAAGATTCTACATGTTGATTCAGAAATAACCACAGGGTGATGGTCTGCCACTGACTGTTATTGGCCAGACGTCGTGTGTATGCGAAGGCTAGGTCTCTGGCTATATATATATACAAGGTTAAACTCACCTTTAAGGCTAGGTCTCTGGCTATATATATACACAAGGTTAAACTCACCTTTAAGACCAGGTCTTTAGCTGTAGCAGACATGAGGACACGGTCACACCAGGCAGGGCATCTGGTGTCCATGTACTGCTTTCCCTGACTGCTGTCTTCACTGTACGGATAACTGTGGAAACAAACCCAAAAACACAACCATCAGTAACATACGGTTCGTAGAACAATGGTCCATAAAAGACAATTCTGTGTATTCTAATGTAGATTGTGTAAAAAGGTATAGCTAACAAATGGGTTTAGTTTTGCAAATTGAGTTTCTAAGTTTGGGGCTAAAGCACAGAAGAGGAGAAAACACCAATTAGATACACAGCTTTGACTTTCTGGAAATACTCTTTCGAATGAACACACATGGAAGGATGGCTCAATCAGAGCAAACTTGTGAGGAAAGAGCCATGCCAACTGTACAGGGTTTGACTATCTCGCTGCGGAAGAAGCTGAGTGAGTATGTGAGTGTGATCTGTAGGGGGAGAGAAAGAGGTAGAAAAAGAGAGCAAAAAAGAAAGAGCCAGAGCAGAGGGAGTTTCAGTCTCCGTGTTCTCTCTCTCTCTCTCTCTCAGAAATGTACAGCAGCTACATCCTTATGTAGCCATCAAAAAGAGATTAGTGCTGTGGCAAATGGCCAAGTGAGATTGTATCTGGTAACGGGAGGAACAATCGGATGATTTAAGTAGCCGGGCCCGCCGGGAAGCCCATCGAACCGATACAGATTTACATTGTTGGAAATTCAATTTGGCCCTCCAGCTCATCAAACTGCATCAGATTTACATGCCACCAATCCAATTTGTTTGCGGAGCTCATCAGGATAGGAGCGGCTTTACATACTGTAATACCAATCCAATTTGTTCCTTCAGTGCTACACACAGGGGCTCACCGTGGCGTAACACAACATGCGTTCGCCCGGGGCCAGAAAAACTCATGACAAAATAACCACAGCCGTCCTATATTATCCAAAGCACTATTGTCAAGAAGCTTGGGTGAAGACATAATAAGACTTGTATCTGGGATTACATACTGTAAATGTCATGTGTGATTATTTTGTTTCTGTGTGTCTCTGTGTGCGTGTGTGTGTGCATGCATATGGGGGTGTTTCACTATAATGTAATGACTTGGAGAACCCTCCTAGTATTCTCCAATCAGTCAGTCAGATGGGTCCATCTGATGAAATATTTGTGTCCTGTTAACACACAGCTAAGACACATTTACCTAGCTAACTAGTGGCTGCGAGTACACACACAGGCACCTCCTTAGGCCAATCAGCCATGCTGTGCAAAGCAGGCCAACATACACTGTCACATGGCAGCCATGAAGGCAGAGTGTGTTACTCTCAGGCAGCCAGGCAGGGAACCAACTGGGCAAACAGAGGCCTGGTAAACACCCCCCTGACGCACACACGCATACGTGCACACGTGCGCACACATACACAATGCATTGGGACAGCTGCCACAGCACAGGGGGCAATGTTACAGTTGTGCCATGGCGACTAGTGTGACACACAGACTGTGAACTATGGGACAGTGGCGGAGGGGTGGGGGGAGGCACATCCGGCCAGCACACAGCACCCCCCGCTGGGTGAACAAACAGGCCTGCAGAGGGCTCCTTACAGGCTCCTTACAGAGCACACAGCCTCCAATTAGCATGAATGGCACTTTAAGCATGTGGAAATGCAGCAGGTTTTTGGTATGCTAAAGACGGGATGAAGGATGGGTCCAGAGGATGAAAGTATTTCAGAGGGATAAAGAAGAGAGGGGATAAAGAGGGCTCAGAGAGAAAAACAGAGTGCTGATGGAAAAGGGCAAAGTCATCAAAGTGGCTGGGGATCAAGCCATCTTCAGGGGTGGCCTAGCTACAGACTCTTCATTTAGTCCATACAGTGAACTGGCCCTAGATTACTATGCTATCTCTCTATTGTAAGGGAAATATAAAGGAGTACTCAACCTCTCATAGCAAATGGCTGTGGAGCACATTAAAAAAACAAAACCACTATCACTGTTTCTGATGATAAAATAGCAATCTTAAAAGATTATTAATCTTTGTATAAAACGATGAACAATACTCAACAATGGCAATTAAACGATTAACTGTGAGGCAGTCTTGCACTCCTCTTCCTCTTCCTTTCTCACCCCACCCTCCAATGGCCCCAATTGAGATAACAGGTCCTAATGCAACAGCAAACACCAGAGTGGCAGCTTTGGGGAGTGCTGTGTGATTAATGTGTCCGATTAAGGCGCTCACAAAGTTATCTGAAAGCAAACGGGGCGAGTGGGCGTACGGGCTGGAGCTCCTATCGGGCACTTATTGCCCGCAGCAAGACTAATTACACTAATTAATGGGGCCGAGCTGATAAACTCAACAAATCTCCCACCTGTGTGTATGACAGTGTCCCATGCTCGTTGTGAGACAGAGCCTGCGCATGCAAGCACATGCACGAGCACCAAACTTCTGTCCCTCAGGCAGGCTACTGTGGTGGTACTGCACCTGGCTCCATAGCAAATGGAACAGCTGCACCCCCCAATTTTTTTACTAGAAAATTACCATGATCCATTAGGTAATTTGTAATTTTCTGTGTTTATGTTTTTTGTGATCAAATGTTTTTATTATTTTTAAATAAGGTACACAAAACAGGTACACATGGACAGAGAAACGAGTGACAATACGGAACAAGACAAACATTTACCAACCAGGCGCCAGACTGAAGTATGTTGTGAGATGATAGGGCCACATTTTGAGTTTGCAATGTTTGAGCGGGATATCAGACTGGATTATGTCTTGGAGTCTGTAAGGGGCAACTCATTTCCCCTTCCATTTCAATGACGAGCAACGTGTTGAGCTAGTCTGCATTAACATAGATGTGTCCATTTGATATATGATATAATAATTAACAGAATGCATTTTGCACCCTCTCCCCAGACGCCTCAAGTCGAACGGCTTCGTCCACTCAACGTTTTGCATTGCTCCTGGCAACACAGTTATGGTTCAGTGCAGTTAGAAAGCACGCGTCGCACCACTGATGTTTGAAATGAAAAAGCACCTGCAAAAGAAACGTGTTCATCTATTTTATTGTGCTGTTATATTCGTATCGTTGTCCGATGGTGTTGGTCCAGGGGTGTTGTTGTTACACACGGTATAATTTGACCTGCGATCACCAATAGCAAATTCACTGTATCGTTTCACTTTCCATGTGAGAACCATGATGAGCATGGGCATCTCCGATTTGGCTTCGCTGTGGCGCAAACTTTGACTATGAGGAGCCGTCCATCAGCCTACCAAAGGTTGCACCTTGGCAGAAAACTGCATGTCCGGTAGCTCGCGGGCTGTCAATGAGTAGCTCTCGCAAGTAGACAGTGAGAAATATTCAGTAGGCCTAATATTACGTGATTAAATCTGAAATAATTCTCCTCCCCAAACTGTTTACAGGCAATTAACACCATTCAGCATTTTTGCGATATATTTTCCCAACTTCAATCGGTTAAATCACATTGTTAAACCAAATGAAAAAACACAGGATATTTGTGTCTGGATAAAACAGTTCAGCTCCATGAGGGGGCAAAAGTGGACTTAGCCCTCTCAGTTGAATATTTTGCCACCTCATTTCTTCCCCCCATGTCCCTATATAAAAATAGCTAAAAAGTTCAAAAGATTGCGTGACAGGTTGCCGCGAAATCTGTATCTCTGCTGCGCTGTGTCAGCACCATGGACAGAGCGTGTGTGTGTGTGAAGCGGGCCTATAAAAAGCCACTGGACGGACGGGTTTCCATGGGTTTCCATAAAAAGCACTGTTTGTTTGTGGTAGGCTATGTGAATAACGTAAAAACGCCACCGTCATTTTTGATTTATAAGGAATGGGTCAAATTTACAGTTCAAGCTGCTTCACCCAATTCATCACCACTAGAGTTTAGTTAGCTTCTTAGCTAGCTGTATAAGGCTAATGTTATTAGCCTAGAGTGTTTAGCTCTAACCAGCTAATCTGCCACAATGGATATCAGAAAACAAATCACACAGAGGCCGCCACCAAGCCCAGCAGCGATGATGCTGCCGAGCTCTCTGTGAAGTGCTTACCCCCCTTCCACAAGTGCCGCCAGGATAATGGCTCCACATTCCCCTCCCAACTCCGACTGTTCCTGACGATCTTGGAACAGAGACAGCAAGCCCAGGTTAGCCTAGAATTCTACCCTAGCCACAGGTTTTCTGTCCAACAATGTCAATTTAAGAGTAACTGGTTCATATGACCAGAGTAGCTGCAATACTCAGTTACTGCAGATGCACAATTTTGGTTCCCATGTCAAAAGTTCTGTATTGGGTCCAATGCTAACGCAGACAAAGCCTTCATCCAAGGCAGATATTCTGACTAGACGCAAGCAAAAGATTCGGAAGGCCCGCATCAAGCAAGGAGCATTTGAAATTAGAGGTTGACCGATTAAATCGGAATGGCCGATTAATTAGGGCTGCGGAATTTTTGGACACCGATTTGGCCGTTTTTTTTTTTACACCTTTATTTTATTTAACTAGGCAAGTCAGTTAAGAACACATTCTTATTTTAAATGACGGCCTAGGAACGGTGGGTTAACTGCCTTGTTCAGGGGCAGAACGACAGATTTTTACCTTGTCAGCTCCGGTATTCAATCTTGCAACAGTTAACTAGTCCAACGCGCTAACCACCTGATTATATTGCACTCCATGAGGAGCCTGCCTGTTACGCGAATGCAGTAAGAAGACAAAGTAAGTTGCTAGCTAGCATTAAACTTATCTTATAAAAAACAATCAATCAATCATAATCACTAGTTAACTACACATGGTTGATGATATTACTAGTTTATGTAGCGTGTCCTGCGTTGCATATAATCGATGCAACGCAGGGGATGATTTAACAAAAGCCATTTGCGAAAAAAGCACAATCGTTACTGTACCTAACCATAAACAAAAATGCCTTTCTTAAAAACAACACACAAAGTATATATTTTTAAACCTGCATATTTAGCTAAAAGAAATCCAGGTTAGAAGGCAATATTAACCAGGTGAAATTGTGTCACTTCTCTTGCGTTCGTTGCATGCAGAGTCAGGATATATGCAACAGTTTGAGCAGCCTGGCTCCTTGCGAACTAATTTGCCAGAATTTTACGTAATTATGACATAACATTGAAGGTTATGCAATGTAACAGGAATATTTAGACTTAGGGATGCCATCCGTTAGATAAAATACTGAACGGTTCCTTATTTCACTGAAATAATAAATGTTTTGTTTTCGAAATGATAGTTTCCGGATTCTACCATATTAATGACCAAAGTCTCGTATTTCTGTGTTATTATGTTATAGTTAAGTCTATGATTAGATATTTGATAGAGCAGTCTGACTGAGCGGTGGTAGGAACCAGCAGGCTCGTACGCATTCATTCAAACAGCACTTTCGTGTGTTTTTCCAGCAGCTCTTCACTGTGCTTCAAGCATTGCGCTGTTTATGACTTCAAGCCTATAAACTCCCGAGATTAGGCTGGTGTAACCGATGTGAAATGGCTAGCTAGTTAGCGGGCGCGTGCTAATAGCGTTTCAAACGTCACTCGCTCTGAGACTTGGAGTAGTTGTTCCCCTTGCTCTGCAAGGGCCGCAGATTTTGTGGAGTGATGGGTAACGCTGCTTCGAGGGTGGCTGTTGTTGATATGTTCCTGGTTCGAGCCCAGGTAGGAGTGAGGAGAGGGACGGAAACTATACTGTTACACTGGCATTACTAAAGTGCCTATAAGAACATCCAATAGTCAAAGGTATATGAAATACAAATCGTATAGAGAGAAATAGTCCTATAAATACTATAACTACAACCTAAAACCTCTTACCTTAGAATATTGAAGTCTCATGTTAAAAGGAACCACCAGCTTTCATATGTTCTCATGTTCTGAGCAAGGAACTTAAACGTTAGCTTTTTTACATGGCACATATTGCACTTTTACTTTCTACTCCAACACTTTGTTTTTGCATTATTTAAACCAAATTGAACATGTTTTATTATTTATTTGAGGCTAAATTGATTTTTATTGATGTATTATATTAAGTTAAAATAAATGTTCATTCAGTATTGTTGTAATTGTCATTATGTCAAATAAAAAAGTAAAAAAATTGGCTGATTAATCGGTATCGGCTTTTTTTGGTTTTCCAATAATCGGTATTGGCGTTAAATCATAATCGGTCAACCTCTATTTGAAATACATTGCACTGTAAAAAGAAAACAAGTTTGGAGTGCTATGGAAACTGAGGTGTCAACACTTGTTAATGACAGGCAGCTGGCAAGAACCATTTTTCCACTTTGACAAACGTGATCAGTCAGCACAGACAAAGCATTCTACACCCAAGGAAAGCTCAACTAATCCAACTGGCATTTGAGGGGGACCTTAAAAGAAGATTTCGGGGAGAATGGAATTATCGATTACTCAGAAAGTTCAACTCTTCTGAAAAGGTAAGTCAAATCTAGCTGGTTGGTTTTGATCAAAATCTTGGTGGCATAGCCAGTGGTGTCATTTTCTGCAAACACCTAGGGTACGGAATGGCAAAATGACTTCTTTAGCCAGGCAATATTTTCATTGCCAAAACGGCCTTTTTTAGTGTGTAGGGCACTGCTATGGTGCTGATAGAGCGCAACGAAGATATCGCGACAACCTGTGCCTTCCTGGTCAAAAGCAATGGTCTCGGCATTTGAACTTATGTTTATTGTGGTACAGCGTGATATAAGCAGAATTCAACATGATTCCAATGCAAGAACCCAAATGACGCCCCTGGGTAGAGCTACATATCGCTATGTTTCATTGTAGAGATAGATAACCATAGAAATAGAATGTAGGCTTCCTTAGTAGCATACTGCTTTTAGTGGTTGTACATGGAACTGTACGTTTTGGAAGCGTGTTTACGGTAGGTCGGCATTGCTTAATTGATCACAAGGGTGGGTCGCATTTGAGCAAAAGAAGTGTATTGCGCCATATTGCAACGTTTTGCTTGAACTCATGAGCTGCATGATGTTTCATGTTTGAAGCGGGTCTATAGGCCTGTTTATTTGGCAAGACAGCTGTGCATGGCTGCATCTTGCTGTAGTAGGCTGTTTTGTATTTTCCTTTTGTTTACTGTGTTTGTTTACTGTTAATGTAACTAGCCAAAATATAGATTGTGCCATGCCTTTATCGATCTGACACTTGGTTTATAGCCCTATAGTACGCCTGTTCACATTCATTCGTTCCCATTCGCAGTTGTGTTGGTGTTCTAAGCCAAACTGCTATTCAGTATTTTGTTTTGCATGAATAACTAGGCTACTACTTTCAGCATTTAGTTTGCATTATTCTGATATGACAGCTGTGTGTACGGCTGCATTAACATAGGGTAATTCACCTATTCCATACAGCCTATCTTGTCGTCTATATTTACTAGGCCTGGTTTTAGTGTGTAGGGTGCTGTTCATTGTGCTGGTACAGCGCAGCAAAGATGGGCTACAGATTTCACACCAACCTGTCACTTCAAAAGCACTCAATGGTCTCTGCATTTGAACCTTATGTTTATTGTGGTGGTATAGAGTGATATAAGCAGAATTCAATATAATTCCAATGCAGTACCCCCCAAAAATTGCATCCCCTCACCGATTCCAACTGCTCCCTTAGTCACTTTATCCTGGTGCCGGGTCTGTCTACTTGGCTGGGTAAGTAATATCGACTAAATATGCCTTTTCTACCCTCTTTGCATCTAGTATGTACTATGTACTAAGTATGTACTACTAGTATGTACGCTGCTGAGACAAGTCAATTAAAAAAATGTTCATGTTGACAATGCTCCACACAACGACGCAAAACAACAAAAAAAAGTCAAGACCCTCACCCTCCCAAGCTTCTGAACCCCTACTTCCAGACAAAGTCAGGCGCCCAGGATTGGCTCAGCAACCTAAACAGTTTAGTTTCTATGAACCACCGGAGGCTGTGTGTGATGTATAATGCGCTGTGAATAATCTGTATTCTTAATGGTGGAAATAATTGGAAACGATGTGGTCAAATGTGCACCGTTGAAAACATCCTCTTTAGTTGGGCTTTAACCTCACATGAAAAATGTACTGACTTCAACACGGGAACTCCGTTCAAAGCCCACTACACCACTACTCATTCTTCATGTGGGGCTTAATGTTTGACTGCCTGCTGTGACATGACTCATAGGTTTGTCCAATAAGTGTCAGTCGTATGTTTGGGCAGTACAGAGGATTGGCGAGGTGAAACCTTAGTATCAGTCAGACCTGGGTTCAAATACTATTTGAAATCTTTCAAATACTTCTAGCATTTGCTCTAGTCCTGGAGTGCCAGATGGGTGGACTTTGCACTTTTGCAAGTATTCTCTTGGTTCCATTGCACCAGACCAGCTCAATCAAGCCCAGCTAAAGTATTTTAAATCAATTCAAATAGTATTTGAACCCAGGTCTGGTATCACTCAGCCTCACCAGGCCAATTGAGAGCCTTTATCCCCAGGCTGCAGTCACACAGCACTGGTGAGCGTCATACAGGCCAGGCCCCTGTTCAATCCTGTCCCACATTTCCTATCTCCCAGCCAAATGCCATTATCTTGTTCTACATAATGACCAATATGTGAAAAGCCAAATAGGTGACAAGCCAAACATATTTAACGAGGGCAATATAAACTAGTGAATATCGGCAGGGAGCTAGAGTTAAGAGTTATTAGAGTATTAATGACACAAGGGCAGAGGTCAGGAGGGGCATCATGGGGCATCATGGGGCTAAGGTCACATGACCTAGTGTTACGGGGCTGTACGGACGCAGAGATTGGCGGAGCTGTCAGGTTATTTTAATTTCACTGGGAAAAAAATAATATGTAATGATACCTCTCTCGCTCAGCCATATTTGTTTACCGTTGTCAGGGGAGACTTGGCAAAACAAGGCAGGAAAAGAGGAGAGACACTTCCATTTTCATTCACAAAGATCAGCCACACAAACTGCTATCAATAAATCTCCCTGAATGTTTGCTCCACATTTCAGGGTTGGGGAGCTCTCCGCCGCAACATTGGCCCAACACAAACACCGTGTCAAATGCCACATATTGCTCAGAGGTTGTGTGTTTTCACATGTTGTGTGTGTGTGTGTGTGTGTTGGACAGACTGCTACTCTCTGTCCAAGAGGTTCTGTATCAGTGAAGAGCTGCATCTATTCTGCAGCCCCCCTTTCACTCAAGAGGTAGTCTTGAGCGTCTATTTTAACCCCTATATGTACCAGAGGAGTTTAAACAAAGGCGCCCTCTCATCCCAGTAAAGCATCAGCGCAGGAAAGAAGCACACAGACACATGGCCATTGGAAATGACCAGCTATCATCACACTACAAAAGCCCCTCGTCATTTTTTTATGGCTCCCCAGCAGTTGAATGATGGATGTGTTGAGAGTGTGAAACAATGTTCCTCCTCAGCTGATGATAACGCTCGATCTCCTCTACACTCCAGCGAATAATACCAGCTGTGTGTGCTTGCCTTAGGATCCCTCTCTTACAGTAGTTAACGAACATCTGTGGTACTCCATAAACTGAGTCACGCGCCTCCGACGGAGTATAGGAGAACCTTTCAGAGGAGGAGAGGAGCTAGAACAAGAATGTCCTTCACTTGGCTTGCCATCAGACACACGCACGCACGCACGCACACACACACAGTGACATCACACTTAAGATGCCCAGGGGGCGGGATCTCGATGTCTTCCTCATTCTGCAGGGAGAGTAGGAGAGTCAGTGTAGGGCCTCCCAGGTGACGGAGCTGTCTAAGGCACTGCATCGCAGTGCTAGAGGAGTCACTACAGACCCGGGTTTGATCCCGGGCTGTGTCGCAGAAGGCCACGACCGGGAGACCCATGAGGCGGCGCATAATTGGCCCAGCTTCGTCCGGGTTAGGGGAGGGTTTGGCCGGCCGGGATGTCCTTGTCCCATTGCAGCAATGACACATTCTGACACATTCACAAATTCAATTCAATTATTAAATGAAAAAACATCACCCTCAGTAATGTGCTCTTATCCATTGGTGAACTCTTGGAAAATCTAAGACGGTCATAAATTATAATGCAAAGCATTCAGTTGCTTGTTTTCAACTAAAACTTGTTTTCTGTCTTTATTGAAGGGACAGGGGACGGATTAGTGCTTCGAGAGCATGTCCTGGAGATTTGGCAGATCAACACTTATGTCATTGGACCAAATGCTATTTTCCTCCCTAAACTAATGGCCAACTGCACAGGTAATTTGTTTTTCTCAAGGTCTTCATCCCCCTGCACTGTAAATGCTGTGTATTTTCCCAGGGGGGAAGTCACTCTTCAGCCCAACCTCATAGACCCGCCATGTTTGGAAAATGTATGCTAACTTGCCAAGGTTGGTCCCGGGGCGCTCCCGGCTTCCTGTTAAACACCAAACGGTGAAGAGACAACCGTTTATCAGCCTCCCTCGTCACCCACCCTTGCCCCTCCTCAGCTCACGACCTCCTGGCCGATTCGCCCCTCTCCACTACTCCTGCTCTTCTCCCGCCCTGTCTAGACTGGGCAAACACAGACGCATGGGGCTTTAGTCATCCTTTCTAGCTCAAGCGCCTTCCCATATTTGTCTCTTTCCGCTCTCACCTCTCCATCTCCCCTTCCACCTCCTCCATATATTTTTCTGTGTGGGGGACTCATGGGGCCGTATGGAGTTAGAACCGCAGTCTGTCTGATGACGCTCAAAATCCCCTCAGAACCCATTCAGGGTAACCTGGTTAAAGCACAAATAAATTATTCCCCTACTCTCTCATTGTTTTACTAAATCCCCCCCCCCCCCCCCCCCGCCAGGGTTTATATTACATTTTTGCATTGATCTTAGACAAAAAAAAAGGGCAAATAAATTTGATAACGGGCAGTACTAAAAGCCTTCTCCTGAATCAATAGAAATATATGAATAACATAAGTTACTCAACCTCCTTATATGTTTTAAGGGAGATTACCGTAGTTATGCTACTCCAGCAAACTGAATCAAATGTAGAATTGTAAGTATACCATTCAGTTATTTTCAGTCTTGGGGCCATGCTGTCATTTGTTACAAAGATGATAGTCAACCTTTGCACAAGAACCTTTCTTGAAAATGCTCAGAAGAGCGTTCATGGAATGGATGGCGCTTACTAGTTTGATCATATGTGATTGGTTTCCAATTGACAGACTGCGCCTCATTCCCAACTACCAAACTCCGACACATATCGCCTTTAAAAAAAACGTGTGTGTGTGTGCACTCCTGTGTGAATGGTATACCCCTTAGCCTATCAGCGTGCGGCAGCCAGCTGGCACCAGGTACTCTCGCGGGCTGCGGCCAAATTCCACACCCCGATGGCTGAGTGCTTAGACATGTCACGGCCAACTTTGACAGACAACTTCTTGAAGGTGAGCAATATGAATTTACAGCTTGTTGCACATTCCATAAATGCAAACACAACGCACGAGTATGCGTGGGACAGACAATGAAATAACGTATAGTCTCAATAACACTATAGTGTCTTCTTCAAGAAATGGAATGGAACCTCCAGTTTGTAGTGTTTGGCCTTGTACTGCAGCCTGGTTGAGGGTGAGAGAGAGGACCATAATTTTTTCGCTGTTACACATTTTCACAACCTTACACCTACAGTTCTTGCCCTGTATTCACAAAGCGTCTCAGAGTAAGAATACTGATCTAGGACCAGGTCCCCCCGGTCCATTCAATCTTACTCATTATGACCTAAAAAGACAAGACTGATCCTATATCAGCACTCCTACTCTGAGACTCTATGAGAATACAGGCCCTAATCTCTAAACCAAAATAATTGAGAGTTTTGATGACGTCTTTATACCTGGCAACATGCTCAATGTCCTAAAACACAGCGACGACGAGGCTACGGTTTTCCACTCACTTTTCACAAGTGGACAAACTACAACATGCAGGATTCATTGATAGATTAAACACGAGTGACCAGTATTGACTTATCGATTGAATGCAAGCGAGAGTGTGTGTGTGTGTGTGTGTATATAGAGGGCCTCTCATGGCCTGTGTTAAGCGGAGTAATAACCTCACAGATGGTGAGGGGCTGGTCCGGAGCAGGCTATGTGATGGAGAACAATCTTTGACTGCTTGATTGCTCATGGAGCACAAGGGAACTCTGACAGGGGGAGGGGGGAGGATGTACACGCTGCGTGTGTGTGTGTGTGTGTGTGTCTGTTGGTGCAAGTGTGTGTTATGTGAATGGGAGGAGGGGTTTGTTTAAGTTTAACTAGGCCATTTCTACTCATTACACCACTTACAATGACGTGGCTTTGTATCAGACACTGAGTGGATCAAATAACATTTCCGATGCTGTGCCGAGGTCTCCTCAATTTGATGAATCGTGTTTCCAAGTAGGTGAAAATCATTTGTATTCGTTCACAGCAGCCTGTTCATTCACCTGGCAGGGAAACGATGATTCAATATTATATTATGGATAGATAGGCGCAAAAGTCACAGAGTGTAAAAGGACAATAAATCCAGCCGTCACTTTATGCAAAGCGATGCAAATGGGGTCCCTGATTAAGAGACAGAGTCATTTAAAAACAGTGACTGCCAGGACCTTGTCATCCACACACTCCCTGCCTGCCCCGCCCCTTGCCCGCCACTAGAGCAGTTTATCAAGTAATTATTGTTTGATTACAGCGTTTCATTATCTGCACTGATTGAGTCACAACTGGCGGCAAAGGTCAAGCACCATTATCGCGCCAGAGCCGAGACATATTTCGATGCAGGCCGGGTGTGTGTTTTCCCTCCCTCTCCTCTGAAAAGGCTAATTGCAAATGCATTTGTTTGAGGAAGAGGAGACAGAGTAGCAGGACCTCCGCCCCAATGTCCCCCAACTCCCACCGTGATGGAATATCAATGCAGGCCGCCTCACACTCACAAAGACACACACACACACACACGAACATACAACCAAACGCACGTACACACACACCCCCAGGGGAGCATTTTAGAAGCACATCCAATCATACTAAACAATTGATAACCATCAAACATATATTTGGCATAAACAAAGCCATTTGGGCCAAGAGGGATGATTGAGTAATGTTAAGGCCCCATACCCTAAATGGACCAAAACATCAGCCTCTAGTACACTGCTGATTTACTCTGCTCTTCAAAGATGTGGTGCTGCAGTGAGGTTCGTAGTAAGGTCCCCTTCTTTTCTTAACCCACTCTTACCATTGGATAGAATGCGTACTTCCAAAAAAGTAATTCAATCTGTCGGTACCCTACACTGTTGACTGACTCCTGGATAGCTATGTATTGTAGCTACTGTAACTTGCACATGGTTCGAGTGAGATGTGAAGGGTATAAGGGTCAGGGCCACCATTTCAGGGGCAATGATAGTGGAGGTGAGAGAGTAGGCACTTTATGGGGTTATAGACAGGGGAAGTAGGTAATATACAGGATAATAGACCGTAATAGGTAGGTACCAATATAGGCACCAATTACTGTGCAGTGTAATAGATAGTTACATCCCTGGAAGACCATTATTGATTTAATTGGTGATTTTTGGCTCTTGTACCATACTATTATGGAATAACTGCCTTTTTAAAACACCACATGCGTCAGTATGGAGTGGTACAAGAAAGCCAATTTGTTTATAATCCCCCATTAGATAGCAGGAGTGATTGAGTTGAATAGGTATGGTTCACAGACATGGATTCATAAGGAAACATTGAGAGGATTTCATACCTGGGAGGAAAGGAGATCTCCAGCTCGTGCAGCCGTTCCTTGAAACAGGACAGCTCACTGTCAAACTGTAAAAACTGTGAAGAGAGAGAGAGAGAGAGAGAGAGAGGGGAAGGGGGGGGGGGAGTGAGTGATAAAGGGTTTATTTCTTTACAGAAAGTAATATGCACTATGTCAGTCATCACTCACTGAGTGAATAACTATGAGAGTGCGAGTGTGAGGCGCCTGCGTGCATGAATAAGTGTTAGATAACAATTGTGTTACCTTTGTTTCTCTCCTTTTTCGACGTGTGGATTTGTGCCTTTGCCAGCATACTACACAAGTGTCATGAACAGTGTGGTGGTACATGAAGGCAAGTGTGTGAGAACAGCTAACCAGTGCTGATGTGTGCGTCTCTGACCTGGCTATTCCAGAGCCATCCCTGTCCTATCGCAGCCCCCAGTTTGCTGCCAAGGGTGTGGGTCTGTCTCTGTCGCTCTACGCTGACAGCAGATCCAAACAGTCTTCATCAATCATGTCCTGTCTCACAGCTGCACTCCCTCTGACTGCACCAGCACAGACGTACACCCCCACTCCATCCCCCCCTCCTCTCCCCCTTCCCAAATCCCATAAATCATTAGTGAGAAGTGCAATTAGCAGCTCCTTGTACACATTAATTATCTGGGCGATGAGCAGGTAGCAGGGGCATCTGCATCGCTGGCTCCCTGAGCGACGGACAGGTATCTGGGCAACCCTGCAGGATACATACAGACCCTGCCCCTTCCTGACTGACTGGCAGCTAGCAGGAACATATCAGAGCATGTTCATTTGGTGGTAAATTGACACCCTCAACAGAACACATATCAGATATAGTCTGATGAGGTCCTCTACACTTCCTTTGTGATACTGTCAGTAGTTATAAAGCTAGCTTGACAATAACATTACATGGCTGTACGACGTGTAACAATAGAGTGAATGGAATCACCATCTAGGACAGTGTTAAAACCAAACAACCAGCCAAACAGAGGGTAGGTAAGGGAGAATTGTCAGAGGAGTGGTGTCTTACCAGTGGAATACAAACACATCCATCAAATCAAATTTGAGTTGTCACATGCACCAATTACAACAAGTGTATACTTTACTGTGAAATGCTTACTTACGAGTCCTTTCACAACAATGCAGTTAAAAAGTAAGAATATTAACAAATAGATCAAAATAAAATACTATAAAATAACAATTATGAGGCTGTATTCAGGCTATATACAAGGAGCACCGGTACCGAGTCAGTGTATTGGGGTACGAAGAAGTTGCGCTGATTGACTGAGGTAATATGTACATATAGGTTTGGTTAGGTGACTGATTGAAGTACTATGTACATGTAGGTAGGCGGTGAAAAGTAGAAAGTACGGGTAGCCGTTTAACTGTTCAGCAGTCTTATGGCTTTGGAGTAGAAGCTGTTCAGGAGCCTTTTGGTCCCAGTCTTGGCGCTCCAGTACCGCTTGCTGTGCGGTAGCAGAGAGAACAGACTGACTTGGGTGGCTGGAGTCTTTGACAATTTTTAGGGCCTTCCTCTGACACCACTTGGTATAGAGGTCCTGGATGACAGGGAGCAGTTGCCATACCAAGCGGTGATGCAGCCAATTAAGATGCTCTCAATGGTGCAGCTGTATAACTGTTTGAGGATCTGAAGGCCCATGCCAAATCTTTTCAGCCCCCTGAGGGGGAAGGGGCGTTGTCATGCCCTCTTCACGACTGTGTTGGTTTGTTTTGGACCACGATAGACCTTTAGTGATGTGGACACCGTGGAACTTGAAGATCTCGGCCGTCTCCACTACAGCCTTGTCAATGTGAATGGGGGCATGCTGGGCTCTTTGTTTCCTGTAGTCCACAATCATTGTTGTCGGTGATCAGGACTACCACTTGTCAGCAAACTTAATAACGATGCTGGGAGTCATGTGCGGCCACGCAGTCGTGGGTGAACAGGGAGTACAGGAGGGGGCTAAGCACGCACCCTTGAGGGGCCCCTGTGTTGAATGTCACTGTGGCGGATGTGTTGTTGCCTACCCTCGCCATCTGGGGGTGGCCTGTAAGAAAGTCCAGTATCCAATTGCAGAGGGAGGTGTTTAATCCCAGGGTCCTTACCTTAGTGATGAGCTTGAAGGGCACTATGGTGTTGAAAGCTGAGCTGTAGTTAATGAACAGGATTCTCACGTAGGTGTTCCTTTTTTTCCAGGTGGGAAAAGTAAATAGAGATTGCCTCTGTGGATCTGTTGGGGCGGTATGTGAATTGGAGTGGGTCCAGGGTGTCTGGGATAATGGTGTTGATGTGAGCCATGACCAGCCATTCAAAGCATTTCATAGCAACAGATGTGAGTGCTAGGGACAATAGTCATTTAGACAGGTTCCTTTGGCATTCTTTGTCACGGGGACTATGGTGGTCTGCTTGAAACATGTGGGTATTACAGACTGGGTCAGGGAGAGGTTAAAAATGTCAGTGAATACACTTGCTAGCTGTTCAGTGCATGCTCTGAGTATATGTCCTGGTAATCCATCTGGCCCAGCGGTCTTATGAATGTTAACCTGTTTAAATGTCATACTGACATTGGCTACGGAGAGTGTGATCACACAGTCGTCTGGAACAGCTGGTGTTATCATGAACTGTTCAGTGTTGCTTGCCTCGAAGCGAGCATAGAAGGCATTTAGCTTGTCTGGTAGGCTCGCATCACTAGGCAGCTCGCGGCTTGGTTTCTCTTTGCAATCCATGATAGTTTGCAAGCCCTACCACATCCGAAGAGCGTCAGAGCCGGTGTAGTAGGATTCAATCTTAGTCCTATATTGAAGCTTTACCTGTTTGATGGTTTGTCGGAATACATAGCAGGATTTCTTATTAGCATCCTGATTTGTGTCTCGCTCCTTGAAATCGTCAGCTCTAGCCTTTAGCTCAGTGCGGATGTTGCTGTAATCCATGGCTTCTGGTTAGGATATGTACGAACGGTCACTGTGGGGACTACGTTGTCGATTAACTTATTAATGAAGCCCGAGACTGATGTGGTAAACTCCAAAATGCCATCGGATGAATCCCAGAACATATCCCAATCTGTGCTGGCTTAGCATCCGCCTCATTGGACCACTTCCGTATTGAGCGCATCACGGGTACTTCCTCTTTGCGTTTTTGCTTGTAAACTGGAATTAAGAGGATGGCGTTATGGTCAGATTTTCCAAATGGAGGTCAAGGGACAGCTTTGTATGCATCTCTGTGTGTGGAGTAGTGATGTAGAGCTTTTTCGTGGTTACAAATTATTTAAGTTTCCCTGCATTAAAATCCCCGGCAACTAGGAACGCCGCATCTGGGTGAGCATTTTCTTCTTTGCTTATGGCCTTATACAGCTTGCTGAGTGCGGTCTTAGTGCCAGCATCGGTTGGTAGAGGTAAATAGACACCTACGAAAAATATAGATGAAAACGCTCTTGGCAAATAGCGTGGTCTACAGCTTATAAGGTATTCTAACTCAGGCGAGCAGGTCCCCAAGACTTCCTTGATATTAGAGATTGCGCATCAACTGTTGTTGACAAAGAGACACCCCTCCCCTCAGCTTACCGGACGCAGCTGTTCTGTCCTTGTTCAGGCACGACTCCGTGAAACATAGGATATTACAGTTCTTCAGATCACGTTGACAGGATAGTATCGAACGGAGCTCATGCAATTTATTTTCCAGTGATTGCACGTTTGCCAATAGAAAGGATGGTAATAGCGACTTATCCACACGACGTCGCATTAAAAACCCTGCACGTTAGCCTCTGTAGCGCTGCTTCCGCCTCCACCAAATGACGGGGATTTGGGCCTGGTCTGAGATGAGCATTATGTCCACCTCCTATTTGTTCAAATAGAAGTCCTCATCCAAATTGAGGTTAGTAATCGCTGTTTTGATGTCCAGAAGCTATTTTTGGTCATATGAAATGATGGCCGAAACATGTACGAAACTAAAAATGTATAATAATTTAATCAGCTCAAAAAAACAAAATAGCACAATTGGTCAGGAGCCCGTAGAACGGCAGCCATTCACTCCGGCGCCATTCTATCAATCCACAATCCCAACATACATGTTTATAAGCTAGTTTAAAACTTGATTGATATTATCACATACATACGTACATTTACATGTCTGTGTATTTCTGTATGAGCAAGATTATGTGGGTAACTGCGAGTAGCCAACTGTATGCATACTTACGTGTGCATTAAGTGTGAGCATCTGTGTCTGTATCTGTGTGTGTGTGTGTGTGTGTGTGTGTGCGTGCCAGTGGTGTAGAACAGTGGACATTACTTTCCAGGCAGTGGGACCCTCAGACAGAGTCTCTGTGGTTCAGGAGGGCAGATGTGTAACATTCATCAAACTCACAGGAGGCAGGGTCACAGGAGAGCTCACACATTGTGAATGAGGAATGGAGCCCGGAGGATGCGCTACACGCTTCACTGTGCGCCACCACCATCTTCCCAATGACATGCTCCTAGTGTGTGTGAAGAGTCCTTAGTGGAAGAGTGAGCCAGCATATAAGTTTGTAACTGAGAGAATGTCAAGATGTACAGTAAATGTTGGTGTGTGTGTGTGTGTGTGTGTCTGATAATATAAATAATTGACTGTAAACATTTCTAGAGGTGCAGAATGTAATTGTCCCTGTTTGTGTGTGCACCTCATGTCTGCGTCTATTCTTACCCTAATAGAGTATCTGGGGGTGTGTGTGTACACCGGTGTGTTTCTTTGAGTGTGTGTGGACAGGTGTGTTTGCCTCTGTGGAGCTAGTGCAGCCGAGATGAGAAGTGACACCTTTAAAAAGCAGCAGATGAGCTGTGTTGGGAGGTGATGAAGCGCACTGTGTATCCATGATGTGTGTGTGTGTGTGTGTGTGTGTGTGTGTGTGTGTGTGTGTGTGTGTGTGTGTGTGCGTGCATGCGTATGTGTGTGTATAGAGCCTCTAAGTGAATGTTGAGTAATTCATTTAGGTTGACTGGAAAACCCAAGGGCTGAAATTTCACACTACATTTCATCCCGGGTCAATTAAGCATAATGATTTGCTGTTCTGGTAGGTCAGCAGTAAAAAAAATCCCAGTTTATATTGGTTCAAGGGCTCGTTGCATTATAAAGATGGCGGAGTAGTTTGTCAGCTTGAAATGACCTTGGAGAGGGCTGCTAGCTGATATGGCTCAGGCAATATCATAGACAAGGAGAAAGATGAGGAAGTGCCACCCCCTAAACAAGTCCAGTGTTCATATTTCTTACTTCGCCTGAATGAGCAACACACACCTAAATCACCGTAGCTGTGATTGTTATAAGAGGGAGAAGTTGAAGGGACAGAGGGAATAAAAGGTATCTGGGCTGACTGTCCCTCTAACCCAGCTTGTGGTTGTCCAAGCCCATAATTGTGCAATGATTTACAACATGTCAAACTATCCCTCTGACAACACCTGCTGCCATTAAAAGCCATCAATAAACACAGAGGTGAAAGGTCATTTAATTTTATTTTTAAGCCACACACTTGGCTGTCATTGCAGGGCCATATTTTTTCTTCGTTTTATGAGATCTTCATTATTTGTTGTGGAAACGATAAACTGTCGCTGACAGGGAATAGCCGACCGCCTTGAGAGGGTCAACCCAAACAAATACAGCCAGCAGGCTAGAGGCTACAGACTCATTATACTCTCTCTTATCATACACTACATGACCAAAAGTATGTGGACACCTGCTCGGTGAACACCTCATTCCAAAATCATGGGCATTAATATACAGTTGGTCCCCCCTTTTCTGCTATAACAGCCTCCACTTTTCTGGGAAGGCTTTCCACTAGATGTTGGAACATTGCTGCGGGGACCTGCTTCCATTCAGCCACAAGAGCATTAGTGAGGTAGGCAGGGATCCAAACTGGTGAGGGTCCAAAAAGGTGACACTTTTTTGCAAAAAAATCCCTGCCAAGGGGAAATGCAGGTTTTAACTAATTAAACAACAAAGAATATGATCTACATGATCAGTCTGTGTGTAAAATAAAAAGTGGTTAATGTGAACCTACATCACAGTTAAAAAATGTAAAGAAAGCAATCCAATGTTATTTGTTACCAAGACTTTACTGCAAATGACACTCAAGTCTTGAAAAAATACAATACACTAATATCGCAGTTAGCCATGACAGTTTTTATAATAGAACGCTTGTGACCACACACATCTAAATATTGCACTTGGGAAAAAAACATCTTAAAGTAAAAATAGAATGAAACAAACGGGCATAATGTTTTTGCTCTATTATAGTGGCCACAATAGTAGACACAAGGCTACATGTGTGCAAAAATAACATTCACTGAGTAAAAAATAATAATAATCCCCCTCACTCACACAAGTGTTACTGTCAAGTTCAACACAACAAAAGCAATATTTTTGGGCTACACTGCACATTATTACACTGTACACGTTCTGCCTGTGGACATCTATTCTACAATGTACCAGAGCATGATGCCCTTACTTGGCATAACTGATATTTTTCAGGCAGAGAGTACACCTGACATACCCTTTTTTATCCACTGTATAGAAGAAGTGGGAAAGTGTGTGGTGTTCCTTTCACCTCCATAGTGGCATCCAGCTTAAACCAGGTCCAGCTCCAGCTACACTTGATCCCTGAATCCACTTGTTTAACAAGCAACGCCTCATTTTCACCTAATTCTCTCATTCCGAAAATTAACCACATACTGTAGAGGGAATGCATTAGTTCAGAGATAGTAGTTAGTTCATTAATTTGTTAACATTTCACACAGATTGCCAGGGTCCAGTAAGCAACTAACGCGTTATAACTTGAGGAACAGCAAGGAGTTGTATACCAGTTAATACTGTAGCGAATTGGTTAGGTTACTACGTAAGCTCATCTGATGTTGTAACATTAGCTAGCTAACGTTAGCTGTGACTTTATCAGCCAGCACATTTTCACATCATAAACACAATTATTTGATCAGTTAAGTTGGCTAATGTTGCTCAACATCTCTCTGGCTAGCTAATGGAGAATTTGATCCAGCTAGCAAGATAACATTACTTAAAAATGCTAACAATAGTTGTTCCACCACACTTTCTCCCTCACCTCAAACTTTCCAAATGCCAGTTGTTTTTCGGTTACTGCTCATGAAGTACACTTCATCACCTTCTCACCCCATGTCTCTGTGGTCAGGCTTCTCAACTACCTCTTCGTTACGGTTTTTTATTTTACTTCAATTTAACTAGACAAGTCAGTTAAGAACAAATTCTTATTTTCAATTACAGCCTAATGGGTTAACTACCTTGTTTAGGGGCAGAACGAGAGATTTTTACCTTGTCAGCTCGGGGATTCGATCTTGCAACCTTTCGGTTACAAGTCCAAGTCTAAACACTAGGCTACCTGCCACCCCACTGACAAACTGCCTTTCCACTCTCTGCTGTCTTTCCAGAGTGTGTGCTGATGCTGTAACTAGCAAATTGGTTGTCTATTCAGTCGCGTGCTGCATTCTGTTGTTATGTGAACGATTGGCTGAGCCTTGGATACAGCCAGTATTGCTCCAAACGCGCATTACTTGTTCGCACACTGCCAGTAGTGATCCAAACACCCCCCAAAAAACTTTTCTCATCGAATCTACACAAGTCACATAGGTCACCTATTTTGGATTCAAAACTCGGTGACTAGTTTGCGTCCCTGGGTAGGGCACTGATGTTGGGCGATTATGCCTGGCTCGCAGTCGGAGTTCCAATTAATCCCAAAGGTGTTCGATGGGGTTGAGATCAGGGCTCTGCGCAGGCCAGTCATGTTCTTCCACATAGATCTCAGTGAACCATTTCTGCATGGACCTCGCTTTGTGCACGGGGCATTGTCATGCTAAAACAGGAAAGGGCCTTCCCAAACTGTTGCCACAAAGTTGGAAGCACAAAATCGTCTCGAATGTCATTGTATGCTGTTAGATTTCCTTCACAGGAACTAAGGGGCCTAGCCCGAACCATGAAAAACAACCCAAGACCATTATTGTTGGAGGTACGCCATTGGACTGTGGAGCAATGGAAACCCATTCTCTGGAGTGATGAATCACGCTTATGCGCCTGTGTGCAGTTTGAAGTTTCTAACTAGTGCTAGCACAATTGCTAACTAGAGTTAGCACAATGTCTGGAAGTCTATGGGTATCTGCTAGTGATGCACAATATGAATTTTTTGTCCGATACCGATATCCAATATTTTCCTAGCCCCAAAAAAACATACCGATACCGACATTTACAATTTTAACAGCCTTTTAAGCATTCTAGTACAGTTAAATAGTTAGTTAACACACACATACATAGACGCAGCGGTCTAAGGCACTGCATCTCAGTGCAAGAGGCGTCACTACAGTTCCTGGTTTGAATCCAGAAAGTATCACACCTGGCCGTGATTGGGAGACCCATAGTTCGGCACACAACCAGTTCGCGTCGTCCAGGCCGTCAATGTGAATATGAATTTGTTCTGACTTGCCTAGTTAAATAAAGGTTACACACACCACACTGACAAACAGTTATTTTGTTGGTATTTACGTATGTCCACATTACCAGTAAAACATAATCAAAACCTATTTCTTTCACTTACTTGCTGTGCTGTTTCATGTTCATTTGTTCAGTCGTTTCATTCTCAACCAGGATTTCTATGGAACGCCATTTGGGTCTTTGCGTGTCAAAAAAGTACACGTTAAATAACACAACATCTGTTTCAGTAGCTAACTATATAGCTAGGTGTCATCATGTAAAATAACCCTAATTTATGAGACAGTTCTTATTTGATTAATGGTGGTCGGACCCATTTATGTGAAGCTAGCCACAATAAGGATTAGCCACAATAGTGGACTTTGCGGTTAGCCTTAAAAATAAAAGTGTGGCATAATTCTACTATTTGCATTACTGTCAATGACATACTTTTATTTTGAAGGCAAACTAAAAATTGTGCCTAAACCTTATTGTGGCTAGCTTCACAACACATAACCCGGTGAGGTTGAGCCTAACTAGCCAGATAAAGCTAGCTGGCTGCTTATAATGTTAACTTTGGGCAACAGGGTTAAGTTGCTGACTATTTATTTTCATGAACTGATGGTCAATTTCAATAGGCGAACAACAAGTGGCAACCTAGATAATACTTATTCACAAGGATTCCTAAATCATTACGTCATGTACCTACGTTATATACAGTTGAAGTCGGAAGTTTACATATGCTGGAGGAAACAGGTACAAAAGTATCTATATCCACAGTAAAACGAGTCCTATATCGACATAACCTAAAAGGCCGCACAGCAAGGAAGAAGCCACTGCTCCAAAACCGCCATAAAAAAGCCAGACTACAGTTTGCAACTGCACATGGGGGACAAAGATCATACTTTATGGAGAAATGTCCTCTGGTCTGATGAAACTAAAATAGAACTGTTTGGCCATAATGACCATCGTTATGTTTGGAGGAAAAAGGGGGAAGCTTGTAAGCCGAAGAACACTATCCCAAGCGTGAAGCACGGGGGTGGCAGCATCATGTTGTGGGGGTGCTTTGCTGCAGGAGGGACTGGTGCACGTCACAAAATAGATGGCATCACGAGGGAGGAACATTATGTGGATATATTGAAGCAACATTTCAAGAAATCAGTCAGGAAGTTAAAGCTTGGTCGGAAATGGGTCTTCCAAACGGACAATGACCACAAGCATACTTCCAAAGTTGTGGCAAAATGGCTTAAGGACAACAAAGTCAAGGTATAGGAGTGGCCTACACAACCCCTGACCTCAATCCTATAGAAAATGTGTGGGCAGAACTGAAGAAGTGTGTGAGAGCAAGGAGGCCTACAAACCTGACTCAGTTACACCAGCTGTCAGGAGTCATGGGCCAAAATTCACCGAACTTATTGTGAGAGGCTTGTGGAAGGCTACCCGAAACGTTTGACCCAAGTTAAACAATTTAAAAGCAATGCTACCAAATACTAATTGAGTGTATGTAAACTTCTAACCCACTGGGAATGCGATGAAAGAAATAAAAGCTGACATAAGTCATTCACTCTACTATTATTCTGACATTTCACATTCTTAAAATAAAGTGGTGATCCTAACTGACCTAAGACAGGGAATTTTTACTAGGATTAAATGTCAGGAATTGTGAAAACGGAGTTTAAATGTATTTGGCTAAGGTGTATGTAAACTTCCGACTTGAACGGTACACAGAAGTTGCTTACCAAGAAGACAGTGAATATTCAAAGTTACTGTTTTGACTTAAATCTGCTTGAAAATCTACGGCAAGACTTGAAAATTGATGTCTAGCTATGATTCCAAAAGTTTTGCTAGAGGTTGAAGAATTTTGAAAAATAATAATGGGCACATATTGCACAATCTAGGTGTGCAAAGCCTGAAGCTTACCCAAGAAGACTCAGCTGTAATCAATGCCAAAGGTGTTTCTAATATGCATTGACTCAGGGAGCTGAATACTTACGCAACGACTATATTTTAGTTTTTTCATTGTTATTAATAACAAAATATATATATATATTTTCCTATCACTTTGACAGAGTATTTCGTATAAACCGTTGACAAAAAAATGACAATTAAATCAATATTAATCCCACTTTGTAACACAATAAAATGTGAACAAATCCAAGGGGTCTGAATACTTTCGCAAGGCACTGTATATAATATATATGCTACATACATCATGATCAGACTGAGGAACTGATCAATACTAGCAAAAGCACAATAAGCTATTCAATGTAGCGAGGCATTCAGGTATAAGAGACAGCATAGAAGCCCATTCTCCCTGGCCTTCTGTGTTTATCTTCCTAGCTAAGGTCACATTTTATTTAGCATGCTGCTGTATTACCACTTAAGAGCACTGACAGGTAAAATATTGAAGAAGTTTAGCCTGGGAGGGGATGGATCTTTATTTATATATTTATTTACTTCATCTGGAAAACTTGTGGCTTGAGTAATGTTGCCAGCATGCAGGGAGCATGACAATGAGGAGAAGCCTGACAGAAAAGTTCATCACTCCAAACAGGACCCCCCTCCCTTTTAACCCTCCTCCTTCCCAGCCGTCTGCCGACACCACACTGATAAAGTTACAATAAAGAGGCACTGAAACAAAATCAATGATGAAGAGGGGAGAGAGGAGGGCTACAGGATGGAAGATACGCTACTGGAGAGGAGGGGGGCATCCTGGTTCCCGGGAACATAGATCCGCCCCTGCCCACTCCCGCTCCCTCTACCTCCGCCGAGGAGCAAGACCCTGTGTCCCTTGACGCCACGACTCCCGGAAAAGGTAATCTTCCCAAATACTTATCAGGGCTCTCCATCGTCCCGGCCTGACAGCAGCGGGGATAATTAATTATACAATTTCGATGGGAATATCGACTAAACAAAACTATTAATCATAGCAAAAATCAATAGGCATGGACACATTCAATCATGTCCCGACCAATGATTACTCCTCTCAAAATATAATAATTATTTTTGAGAGGTGCCTCGAATTACATTTCTGTCAAGCCTAGTAGTTGATGAAGGACGCAATGGATTTATTTTTCCTCTGAGGAGGGGTGCAGGGGGAACATTTATCCTTTTGGAAAGGTAGTTTGTTTTATAAGGATCATAACACTGTGTGTTTAACTAGACTATGACCATCAGATTATCTCTGACGCCCCATTACGCCATTTATCTTGCCGAGCCCTGCAGGGGAGGGGGAGAGGAAAGTGGGGGCATCCTGGGGCACAAACACACACCACATAAACACACACATACCGACACAGAGACACAGACATACACTTACAGTATGTACAGCATACACACAAACAGACAGACTACTTGAAGAGTCCTATGTTTCACATGGATTATTGGCTATTATAAAGACATGGTCATGAGGAGTCCTGATGTGTGTCACATTGGCTTACATGTGTCCAATTGCCTGTTATACAGTGTTACATGTGTCCAATTGCATGAACACACACACATACACTCAGTGTATAGCTGTTTCTCAATAGGAGGTGTCAGGATGATAAGAATCAGTGGAAAATGGAAAACATTTAAAAGCATTTTTTGCAACAGAAAAAGCAAATGTGTGAATTGGATCAGGTCAGGGTAGTCCCTCGTTTATTCAATTAGTTTTCTTCTATTTGGTACCCAATAAATATTTTCCTAGATTGAAATCAGTGTTTAGACGAGGCAGGAAAGCGCGTGGGCATCCTTCAGACCATCTGCACTGCTCGCTACTGTCACAATGACACGCACTGTGTGGCCTAACCCCCCCCCCCCCCCCCCCCCCCTCTCAAAAAAACCTAAAAACTAAAAAGTTCAGCATCAGTGACTTCCACTTACTTGTTTCACAGTGAATTTTGGCCTCCGTCTAAAGACGACAACATGTAGTAAACGTTGCACATTCCTGTCACATTGAATGTCCCAACTCTCAACTGAATGTCTTAAAGCACCTCAATAAATTTTTTTTTTATTGAATAAACCTTCCAAAGTTATAAAACAAAATTAATGTCTTACCAGGGCCCCATTGTTTTCCCGGAAAACGTCCTGGTTGATATAATTAAAAAGCTTCTTTTCAAGTTGAAGTACAACCTAAAAGGGGCAGAAGAGGGTAGGAGAATAGTGGACTGATTAATAGCGACCCTCCTCTGAACCAACACTTTATAATTAGAGCTTTAATTCATTTAATGAAGGGTAATGTGCTGTGGTGTTGGGAGCAGCATTCATTCTGTCTGAAGTGTTGAATACTATTATTCCACCTGTTCACTTATGCCGGATTCTCACTATAGGGCCAAACCGAGCAAAGGCCTTGTTATGCATACACCATAGTTGCTGGAAAGGACAATGTGAAATGAAAATATCTTCAACCGGGTCAGGTCGGGTTAGGGTCAGCTCTATGGCGTGTATCAGGCATTAGGATGGCCTGTAGATTCATTGGGAAAGTTTGTGTGAAAGAGTAATTTCTTTCTTTATAAAAGGCACATTACAAATAAGCTATTCCGTGTTCAGGTGAGGTGATGTACATTAGTAATTCTGATAAAACGTGAAAAATGACAGGTATTGTGTGTGTACACAGTGCATTTACATCTTGTTATGAACCAACATCAATGCTGTAGCATACCTTGCGATCGTTCTCTGATTCTCTGAATATTAGCTTCTCGACTTCATTGGTGTCACCTACTCTGACCGTCTGCATGGTGGCAGTGGAACACAGACTCTGTAGAAGGGGGGGGGGGGGGGGGGGTTAGTACTAGTATTCCATACATCTCATAGGATGGGACAGTATATCATACCGTGGACAAAACAAATGTAACCATGTATCATATGGTGTCAAAGGTTAAAACACAGGATCTCTCTCTGCGTGTGTGTGTACACAGGGCTATACCGTATCATTACTAATGGCCATTCCACAGTCCACACACAGAACACATACACACCACTATGCATTAGAAGGATTTTTGAAGAACCCCCCCCCCCCAAAAAAAAATCCCCATCTTACTGTCCCCCTCTTTATTCTGTGCTATGTCTTGACCCTGTGGACCGTGTGCATGGTTAAATTCCCCTTTGTGGACTCCTTTAACAATTAGTTAAACATTCAACCATCTGTGTTTGAAGACAGTTGAATGAGGTAATCCTTCAACCAGTGGTTCCCATACCACACTGCAGGGACAGCGGTCTGATTGAAATTCAAAGCACAGATTAGTTAATCAGGTCAAGCCAATATAACGGGCAGAAAAAGGGCCTTTAGACGGAAATGTCACAAATCAGTCCTGCTTGCCCAAAATGGCACACCAGATTAGAACAAACACCCAGCAGTAAGTGAAAGTGGAACAACCCTCCCCAGTTCCCCCCTAAAGCTGGTTTCTAAAGCCCTAACAAATCGCTCCATCTTTCACTCATTTAGGCCCTCCAAATGCAGGGTCAATATGGTCCCCTGCCATCCAAATGCTAATGCGCTTAAGTGTGCTTAAGCAGCTTTGTGCACTGAATAGGCCAAAGAAGGAGCTGGAGAAGGGCAAGGCATATATACTTTCCCTGTCAAAAAGTCATTGTAGCCACACCAGCAAGAGATAATCCGAAACATTTAATTTTTCATCCACTTCTACGATTATTACGAAAAACGCAAAATTGGCGACTTTTGACGTTCTTTAACGTTTAAGTGTTTTTTTTTTTAGAACGACTTCACAATTTATCGAAATTGAGCAAATCAGAAAACAGAACACAGCCACGAGGACAGTTGAACAAGATAAAAAAAAAATAGAACATGTTAATAAGTTATCTTATTCAAATGAGCCTTTCAAGTTAGTGAATTGGTAGCAGCGTTGGGCCCTCTTGTTCTTCCCAACCGAAGCCCTTCTGTCAGCTTTGCAAATCCAAAACCCAGCCAAGCAGAAATCCCTGGCCACTTCAGAGCCAGCAGCACTGCCAGAAACCCACACAGCTTATTGGACAAAAAAACCCCAGATATTTCAAGAACTGAAATGGCCTCTCCATTCATGTTCAAATGATTTCTGTAATCCAGGAAGCGTTGGCCTCGACCAAGAAATCTGTTATTTGTGCACAAGGATCAATGTTGCTTCACTATACCTGAATATGTCCCCGTCACAAGTCAAAAGCATACCTGCGCAAGCAAGCACACAGTTGTTTATGTTAATTTCTTCTAAGAGCCTAGAGGCTCATTGGTCCACAATGATGTAGCTTTTCTGTGTCACACCCATTGCCAACTGTTTCTGACTCTGAACTGAAAGCTCAACAAGAAAAAAAGACAATGACACAGTGTCGTGTATTGTGAGGAAATGATTTCAATTGGTCTACATTTCAGTGAAACTATACAATTTCAGGGAAAACCAGTCAATCTGAGTGTAATAATTTTTGAGAGTCAACTCAGTTTTTCAGAATAGCGTGCCTACTTTACAAATCTGGGTCCTCTACACACCCAGCAGTATGGTGGTGGTCTGTCCTCACAGTTGTTCAGGTTAAGCAGTTCGGTGGCCAGGCCTGACATGTGATTGATTCATTCATTCATGTGTTCATTGACTAAGACTGAGCAGTGTGTCATGGGAGTCAGAGGCGGCTGATTGCACGCCATTGATCACAGTGCGTTCCTGTCGTCCGGGGATGCCTCCGTGAAAAACAACCTCCCCCTCCTCGTCCCTCTAAAACTCCATCACCACATCCCTTGTATAATTCAGCCCGGCCCACCAATCCACCAGCCCGTCGGCCCATGCAGGGACCTTCGTCATGAGATACCCCCTTAACCTAACAAAGAGGCAGGGTAAATGAGAACCCCATGCCACTGCTTAAGTCTTCTAGATCCGTGCAGGACGGGACTGCCAAGAGAGCCCAGGTGCTTTCTCAGACATAAGAGGAAATTATTTTTTTTTAATCCTTGAGTGAAAAAACAAGGACAGATGTTGACCAAGAATTAACCCAAGCTCACCACCGCTAACTGTGGATCATGCATCTGCTATAGAGGCACCCTGGGTAATGTGACCGCTTGGGTAGGGGGCATGGGAGGCAAGAGGAAGCGGACTCCTGAACAGAGCTTTCTCTTTAGGTAGGGCCAGTGGCCGGGCTGATCAAAGTGCCTGGGTCTTTAAACACACATCTAAACACGCTCTTATTGACCCCCCCAAATGATATTAACATAACACATTACATCTAAACACGATCTTATTGACCCCCCCCCAAATTATATTAACATAACACATTACATCTAAACATGCTCTTATTGACCCCCCCAAATGATATTAACATAACACATTACATCTAAACACGCTCTTATTGACCCCCCCAAAAGATATTAACATAACACATTACATCTAAACACGCTCTTATTGACCCCCACCAAATTATATTAACATAACACATTACATCTAAACATGCTCTCATTGACCCCCCAAATGATATTAACATAACACATTACATCTAAACACGCTCTTATTGACCCCCCCAAATGATATTAACATAACACATTACATCTAAACATGCTCTCATTGACCCCCCAAATGATATTAACATAACACATTACATCTAAACATGCTCTCATTGACCCCCCAAATGATATTAACATAACACATCTAAACATGCTCTCATTGCCCCCCCCCCCCCAAATGATATTAACATAACACATTACATCTAAACATGCTCTTATAACCCCCCCCCCAATGATATTAACATAACACATTACATCTAAACATGCTCTCATTGCCCCCCCCCCCCCAAATGATATTAACATAACACATTACATCTAAACACGCTCTTATTGACCCCCCCCCCCAAATGATATTAACATAACACATTACATCTAAACACGCTCTTATTGACCCCCCCCCAAATTAACATAACACATTACATCTAAACACGCTCATATTGACCCCCCCCCCCCCCCCAAATGATATTAACATAACACATTACATCTAAACACGCTCATATTGACCCACCCCCAAATTAACATAACACATTACATCTAAACACGCTCTTATTGACCCCCCCCCCCCCCCCCAAATGATATTAACATAACACATTACATCTAAACACGCTCATATTGACCCACCCCCAAATTAACATAACACATTACATCTAAACACGCTCTTATTGACCCCCCCCCCCCCCCCCCAAATGATATTAACATAACACATTACATCTAAACACGCTCATATTGACCCACCCCCAAATTAACATAACACATTACATCTAAACACGCTCATATTGACCCACCCCCAAATTAACATAACACATTACATCTAAACACGCTCTTATTGACCCCCCCCCCCCCCCCCCAAATGATATTAACATAACACATTACATCTAAACACGCTCATATTGACCCACCCCCAAATTAACATAACACATTACATCTAAACACGCTCTTATTGACCCCCCCCCAAATGATATTAACATAACACATTACATCTAAACACGCTCTTATTGACCCCCCCCCAAATGATATTAACATAACACATTACATCTAAACACGCTCTTATTGACCCACCCCCAAATTAACATAACACATTACATCTAAACATGCTCTCATTGACCCCCCAAATTATATTAACATAACACATTACATCTAAACACGCTCTTATTGACCCCCCCAAATGATATTAACATAACACATTACATCTAAACATGCTCTTATTGACCCCCCAAATGATATTAACATAACACATTACATCTAAACATGCTCTCATTGACCCCCCAAATGATATTAACATAACACATTACATCTAAACATGCTCTTATTGACCCCCCAAATGATATTAACATAACACATTACATCTAAACATGCTCTTATTGACCCCCCCAAATGATATTAACATAACACATTACATCTAAACATGCTCTCATTGACCCCCCAAATGATATTAACATAACACATCTAAACATGCTCTTATAACCCCCCCCCCAAATGATATTAACATAACACATTTGAGTTGAACAATTGGCTTTTCATTTGGTACATGAGGATAAGAGGGAGAAGAAGAAGAAAAAACAGGACAGCTGTCAGGAATGAGAAGTTTGGAAGGAAAACAAATATGTAGAGTTGTCCAGAGGGATGTCTTCCCTGCTTCAGGAACGCCAATAGTCTCTCTGACAGCCCATACAAAGAGAAGCCCCGGCCCGGCAAAAGCTTTGCATTGTGGGTCTCGGGTCAACACAGGAGACGGGGGGGGGGGGGCTGTTTGTCGAGGAGTTAGAGGAGAGGTTGCCCCTGTGCATCTTGGGGGATGGCGCTTGCTTTGCGCTTCAAATGGAATAATCTCATTGGTGTGGGAGAGGCTACACGGATACGCCTGGTGCCTAAATTGATGACGTATGTCGTGCAGCTGAGAGTTGAGTGGAGACAAACGGATTCGGTTCAGTCAGCCGTCCTGATGGGCCCTTTCCAGGTAGCTAGTTTATGCTTGCGGCTAGAAACTTCGGCAGACAAGTTTCAAATTCTCGCTGAAGTTGGGACTTGGGAGAGTATAAGGCTGCTATCCTACTCAAAATAAAATAAAGTAGGATGGATCAAATTGGCCCCGTTTTCACTACCAGCGGCGACATGCGATTTAGCTGCCCAGTGGGAAGCAGCTCAAGTCGGCAAGCACCTCGATTCAACACCGTTGCACTGGTCATTCGTACCGGCTTGTCATTATGTTAGCTAATTGGCATGTCACGGTGACATCCAGATGGTAACCAACACTACAAGTTAATTCTCCCTCGCCCATCGAAATGTCACTTTATTTTACAAGTTTTAACTAGAGCCATGCTGTGGTTGTTGCCAGCTAGCCAGCATAAACTAGCTAGCTGGGAAGGGCTCAACAGGACGACTGACTGAACCGAATCCATTAGTCTCTACAAGACTCTCAGTTGCACAACCTACGTCATCAATTTGGGCACCAGGTGTGTCCGTATAGCCTTTCCCCATCAGTGTCCAAGAAGGAAACGGGCGGTGAAAAGACCTCTCTACTCCAGCTGCTCTCTTTAGAGACAAGGTTAAAGCAATCTGTCCCACTTCAAAGCACCGACTGCCTTTCCCCTTCTGCTACTGATCCAGCCACGCAAACAGATGGAGAAGCTTGGCTGAGCCCAACGCAAACACAACACTGACACAACCAACAAAACCATGACACAACTCCCATTCATTCAACCTGGCCACAAGCCAACCGGCACACCAATCTCACACCTAAGAAAACCAACTGTACTCAAAACCAGTATCCCCTCTTGCCGTGATATAACTTCCTTTCAGCACATCCCATACAAAGCGTACACATACATAACACATTTCTGTGCCTGCGATATGGCAGTGTTCCCCAAACCGCAATCGACTAACCACAGCAAATCCACAGATCTATTGCAGTACTAGCACACCTGATTCAATTGGTCAACTAATCACCATGCCCTTCATTGAATTGTATCTGAGGTCATAAGTTCCCTCTCCACCAGGCCCCAGTCCATGGCTTGTCAGGTTCCAGGGGTCCATGGGTGTGGCAGTGTGCCAGGTGACTGCCCTGGCATGGCAATGGGGCAGCGGTGGCTTCATGGGATTTACGCCACAGAACCTGGGCAGGGGCTCTGCTTACATCACTCAACCTAGCCACTGGGTGATTCCCATCTAGAGTTGCAAAGATACTGATCATTTACTTTTGGTGAAGTAATTTAGGTAATTAACAGAAAAAATCTAGAGCAATCTATCGTAACTTTGGTAATTTACACTTCAGTAATTAAAAAAAAAAGTATTCACATTGCATAAGTATCTATTTATTATATTTGTGTCCATGTTGTCCCATGGTTCAATAGCCATATGGTTCAATAGCCTAATTAATGAAAAAAGCATCTAATCAACAATGGCATTATTTTCAATTAATTCCGCAACTCTTCCAACTAACTACTTTTTCATAACTTCCACCAGTTTGACCCCAAAACACATTGACAACAAATATATAGACATATTCAAATAAATATGTTTAAAAAAAAATATATATATATATATAGTGTGAAACGCCCCATCTCACTGCCTTGCCACCGGGGGCGGTATATATATATATATAAAAAAGGATATTTCATGCTGAAACCCTCATATTAAACACCAATGGTATTCACTAAGTTGATGGTTTACATTTAGCATAATGTTTTACAGCTTTGTCATTTTATGTTTTAAATCATCTTATTCAATTATTACATATACTTTGCATGTGATAAGGCCACATAGAGGGCCAGACATTATTTCAGAAACCTGTGATAATCTGAAGGACCCAAAAGTGCCACTAAATGTCTTGGGATTTATTACAGAAAATCATTGAAAGAACTTCAAAGGTTTCCAGTAATACAGCTTCCCTTTGCAACCCTAATCCCATCAAATCATTTCACATGTCTATTGTTCACTCTCCCGTCACTGAAATTCCACCCCAAAAATAACCCATTGAGTGTGTTTAGAGCTTCGGCGATTAAATCTCTATTTTTGATGAGGGAGACGGGACAGGGAGTTGGAGTATGACCCCTGGGCCGCCGTTACTTAAAGAGATCCCTCTCCATTACGCCAAGGGGGGACAGGGCAGGGCTGGCCTTTGTGTCACCGGGGGCGGTGGCATTGTCATGGCGTGCCATTATTATCTCACCGCTGCGCGAGGGGACTTGCCAACCCGCTCGAGTGGTGCCAACAGCTGGCAGGTTTAGCTTAGCGCTCTCCTCCTCTCTTCTCTCCTCCTCCCCTCATCAGTCTGCCCTGCATGCGTGATTGAGACATCTTCCCAAACGGTGATGCGCTCGGATCCAAAGTGGGCAAAAACAAATATACCCTGTCCTCCCCACTCGCCACCCATTACCCAGGGAGCCTCTAAATCAGGGCTGACCCCCACCTCACCACTCCACCTGACCTGCCTGGAGTTCAACCAGAGAGCTCCACACTCTCTCCCTCCGGGTTGCTCATTAATCCCACTAAAACATAGTGGATTCACCAATGCCATGGATGAAGAACTAGGAGGGGGGATTTAACATGGGGAGGGGGGGGGGGGGGGGGGTAGTCACAGATCTTTTTCAGTATTCATAAAGCGTCTCAGTAGGAGTAGAAGGATCAGGAGGATCAGTTTTGCCTTTTAGACCATAATGGCTAAGATAACATGGACAGGACAGGGGGACTTGATCAGAGATCAGCACTCCTTCCCTGAGACTCTTTATTATGAGTCCTGACTGTGGCTTTAGCCTGCTACGCTCACTGTCACCCTATTTCTGACCCAGACTCACACCAGGTTAGAGGTTAGTCAGGACCATGTATCAACGTCTTTCTGGTCAGAAGAATGGTCGACCCTTCTCACTGCCTTGCCTTAACATCCCCCACCACAGACACTGATACCCACAGACACATACACAGACACACGCAAACACTTGCATGGCTTCCCATGAGCCCCAGAGTGTGAGAGCTGAAATTCTGTGATAGCAGGCCACACTAGGGGGGGGGGGTCTCCTAGTGTGAAACGCCCCATCTCAAATGAGGCGAGGTAAAAGGGGCGCGCGAGGTAACGATAATGTGCACTATTTATCTTGTGCATTATAACATCTGGGAAACTTCTCTAAAACAATAGGTGGCATTGGGAGGGGTGCCATTATTGCCCCTGTGCTAACTTCAGGGCCCTGTCGAATGCATTTGTCCTTTCTGAAGCATAATGGACAGGCCACAAATCATTCAGGACAACATGATGCTGGGGTGGGGGTGAATGTGTGTGTGTGCGCATGAGTGTGTTTTGCCCCCTGGTATATAACTTCTCTGCTCGCCCATTCTCCAGGGCCCTGCAGGACAAATTGCCCTGCATGGTTGTTTTTAAGAGGCAATGCAGAGCATAGAGAAAGGGACAGGGCTGAAACACAGGGAACAGACCCATAAAAATTCATCACTTTGACCCCGCCGACCTCACCCTGCTGGGGGTTCCAGAGTAGACACACCCAGCTGAGCTGGGAGCATGCACACAGGCAGTTGCCCCCCCATCACACAAATAGCTAAATATCCAACTTTACCAAACTTTCACACATACACATACATACATGTTAAGGCAAAGAACCAGACAAAAGCTCCTAATCACACACATTTTACCAACACAATGTCCGAAGAAAGACTTCTCAACAGGAAAAGGCCACCAGATGCTTCATTGTGTGTGTGTATGAAGTAGTGGCAGTGAAGGAGGTTCGGCACTCCTCAGCGTATTAGGCAAAGTAAGAGGGGTCATTGTCTCAGGCCAGGCTCCTGCCACATTACTGCCACCTGTACAAAGAGAGCCTAATGAAAGATTTAATCTGAAAACCCTGGCCAGCCCACCTCCTCTCTGACACTAAGTCAGCAGTTTGAAACCAATCCCGGCAGATGTCCACAAGACTGTTTAACGCACATAAGTTACTCTCCTACAGTCAAACGCTTCAACAGCTGGCCTTTCTTACTGGGATAGTGCTTCATTTGAATGTTGCTCGATGCAAGTTTTGGTTCCAAACAGACCATAAACAGCAGAGTGGACATCAACGTTTGTGCAATGAATACTTTTTAACATCTCAGAAGAAAAACTATCCTCCCAATGAAAAACAATTTTAAAAAACGGATGATTAACCCTGTGGTACAACGTAAAAACCCTACACAACGATGCAGCTTTGTGGCCATTACAGATCCTATACACTTACTAAGCATTATTGGGAGTTGTACTTACTCACATACAGTGTCTGTCTTCAGAAAGTGTTCATACCCCTTGACTTATTCCACATTTTGTTCTGTTATAGCCTGAATTTAAAATGGATACAATACCCGATAATGACAAAGTGAAAACATGTTTTAGAAATCTTTGCAAACGAATTGAACATTTAATACAGAAATAACTCATTAACATAAGTATTTACACCCCTGAGTCAATACATGTTAGAAACACCTTTGACGGTGATTACAGCTGTGAGTCCTCTGGATACGTCTCCAAGAGCTTTGCACACCTAGACTGTACAATATTTACACTTTCTTTTTTTTAATTCTTCAAGCTCCGTCAAGTTGGTTGTTGATCATTACTAGACAGCCATTTTCAAGTCTTTCCATAGATTTTCAAGAAAGCCTCTCAGGAATTGGTCTGTGGCGGTCATAACATTTTGTCAGATGGTAATTGTCATGCAAATAACTGCCGGTCTCATGATAATTGACTGCTAATCAAGATAAACACATTTAGCATCTCCTGGCTTTCATGCATAGCCTACCATCCACTGATGCAGACTTTTGGAACATCTACATATTAAAAAGTCTAATGAAACCATGTAATATAGCCTACACCTTCGCAATAAATCCATTATTTATTTTAGACAGGTCTGAAGAAAATGCTATTATGTTCTTCTGAAATAGACTACATACTCTGAGTTGTCCTTATGTTAGGTCCTGATCTGGCTATGCCATATGGCTGTGGGCTACACTAGTTCATTTAGCAGACAACAGTTGCTTGGAATTCCGTGGCATTATTTTATAGTTTGAAGAATACAATTGAACATGAATAATATACACTGGATATTTTCTCCAAACTATTTGAGGGAGTTCGCACATGCGGCTATTCTGTGTTGAGCAGTTAAAAGAAACAGGTCCAACTACAGTATGTGCTTAATTATTTATACAATTTTAGTTGTGATACAAACATTAGTCTATATGTTTAGCTGTTTTATACATTCTAAGGCTGTATGAAAGGGCATGAGCTCTGCTCTGTTTCTTTTGCAGGCTGCAAACACTTCAGTCTCTCACAATTTGACCAGCACTTGATAATATTCTCACCCATCATACTACTCTTAATTGAATCTGGTCTTTACATATAGCCTACTAATACAGTGCATGTGTGTGTGGATTTAAAAAAATATTTTTTTAGATCATATTTTTATTCACAATGAATGAAAGATCAAATGTAAAGATATTGTCCCCCCCTCCAGAATGCCCCCAAACACATACAAAAAAGGGAAAGTCATTGAGTTACATGTTAGAAAACCAAAGAGTATACACCAATGTTACTTCAACACAAGAAAGCATGTAATAGCCTAACAATTGCAGGTGATTAGGTGTTCTTATAGGCCTATATAGCAGTAATCTCAAGGGGTCTGGGCCAAGAGTCATTCTGTCCCTGAATAAGGCAGTTAACACACTGTTCCTAGGCCGTCATTGAAAATAAGAATTTGTTCTTAACTGACTTGCCTAGTTAAATAAAGGTAAAAAAAAATAAGTAAAAAAAAAGAGTACTAATCTGGAGGAAGTGTTTGGAGCTGTTCAAAATAGGATATAGTCGGGTCCAAGGTGGAATAAAATGAGTTGGTTGACCCTTGAATAGTATACTTAATTTTTTTTCTAGTTTTAGGAAGAGCATCAGATCTTTGAGCCAACGAGAGGCTAAGGGAGGATTGATAGATCCTCCGGGCACAAGAGGAGCTTCCATTTACCCTAAGTAAGGCACCATTCATCAGTGATCTCTCCACCAAGATTCTTTTCCTACTCAGATCGGATTCTATTGAGTGACGGGTTATCAAGGGACATGATTATCTAAATAATATGGGATACGAGGTGTTTTCAAAAGATCACCCCAGACCCGATTCGCTTGATAGAATTGGAAAGGTGGGGCTTTAAGTGTGAATAAACTGGCGGATTTGGAAATATCGAAATAAACTTGAAAGTGGTAGATCAAATTTGATAGTGAGGTCTTCGAAATTGGCAAAGGTGCCATCAGTATAACAGTCATTAAACTTAGCAATGCCATTCCTCTGCCACAGCCTGGAAGCTGAATCCAGTTTGCCTGGAAGGACGAGGCGATTGTTACATATAGGACCTCGAATAGTTAATTCACAGAACTTAAAATGCTGATGGAATCGAGTCCAAATTTGAAGAGTATTGACAACAATTGGATGTAAAGCGTGAAGCTGACAGAGGGAGATGAGTAGTGACTAAGGCTGACAAAGAGGAAGAGAAACAGGAGTTGGCTTCTGTTTGACAGCAGTCCGTTTCTGGGGTGCGAAGCCAGTAAACAATCTTTTGTATATTCGCTGCCCAGTAATAATACATACAGTTAGAAAGGGCTAGTCCTCCGTGGGTTCTCTCTGGAGGAATGCTTTAGGTTTTCCTGGACTCCCACTGCCCCATAAAAAAAAAGATTTATGCTTATGCACTAAAGTGAAAAAAGACTTTGGTAAAAAGAAAAAAGAGGGAGACATTGGAACAAATACAGAAATCTGGGTAATGCACTCATCTTGATACAATTCACTTTAACCAGCTAAAGTCAAATGGAGAATACGCCATCTCTGAAAGTCCAATTTCAATTTGCTAATCAGAGGAATAAAGTTCCCATCATGGAGGGAAGACAAGGTACGGGTGATATTGATCCCTACATATTTAAAGCCAGACTAGGACATATGAAATGGAATAGTATCCCGTGGAATTTGTGATGCTAATTCATTCAATGGGAAAATATTCACCTTGAGAGATTCAATTTATAACATGAAAACACACCAAACCTACACAGTAGGTCCACTACCTCAGGGTCACATGCTTCAGGGTCTGAGATATATAAAAGTAAGTCATGTGGATACAAGGAAACTTTGTGTTCCAGTACCCATCTGAAGATACCATGTATTGAGCGTGTGACCATTAGCATAATAGAAAGGGGATCTATCGCCAGGGCAAATAACAGAGGGAACATTGGAAAATCCCTGGCGTGTGGCCCTTGATAATAGGAAATACTGTGAATGAAGTTTGTTTGTAAGTACTGATGCCTTGGGTGATAAGTACAACAGTTGAACCCAGGAAATGAAGTCTGCACCAAGTCCACATTTTCCCAGTAAAAGATAATAAATATTCCCTTTCTACCCTGTCGAATGCCTTCTCCGCATCTAAAGAGATAATCTACTTCAGGCACGTCCGAAGATGCAGAAGAGTGTATGACATTAAGCAGATGTTGAATGTTAGATAAGGAGTGGCAACCCTTAATAAACCATGTCTGATCCGTTGATATGATGTCTGTCATAGAGGGTCGAATTAGAGGCAAGCAATTTCGCTAATATTTTTTACATCTGCATTTAAACGTGAGATCGGTCCGTATGAGCCACACTCCGATGCATCTTTGATGAGTTTGAAAAGAAAGTGTGATCGACGCCTGTCAGGGTTTGGGGTAAAACAGGGTTTGAATGGGCCAAGACTGGGTGGATCACACAATTCAAGTCACCTCCAAAAACTAAATGGTGTGAGTTTAGATTGGGAGGCAAAGAATTACGCTTGTTAATAACATCATCCCAATTGGGAGCGTAAACATTTATAAGCAAAACAGAAGTGCGAAAGAGAGAACCGGATACCATAACAAAAGGCGTGTGGAATTATTTTTGATTAAGAATAGTCCACACACACAATTTAAAAAAATTATCCATAGCATGCACTCGAACAGCGAATGGAGGTTACATGTGGTTACATTTGTAATATGTAAGCATATTGGCACGTCCATAAGGCTAGGGGAAGTCAAAATTTCTACTCATGTCTATACAGAAATACATCAAACAATTCAAAATTAGGCTACTATAGCATGATTTGGCCACAGAGGTTCATTAGCTTCTTTAAAAAAACAAGTTGTGTATTGTTTTAAATTGCATTGCCTACAGTCAGAAGGAAAGGCACCGCACAATTTAGGAAGATTATTGTTGAGTTGCGACTGTCTGTGAAAAGTAGAGAGGCCCGAGCCAGGGATATCGCAAAGTTTCAAAATACAATCGCGGGAAACATAGTTTGGAAAGCAAATGGTTATTGCTCTAAAGAGAAGACAATTGTGATGGAAATGTTTATGTTTGTACTTTTCTAATAACCAATTTGTGTGTTCTGTTTGTGCTTTTCTAATAACCAATTTCCATGTTCATGCAAGTGACTGATTGAAATCCTCACTTTAGTATCTGCAATTTGGCAGTATGCCCAAGCCCTTGTTTTGAGATCGATCTCTCAGTTTCAAGGTCTCAGCTTAGAGAGAAGAAGCCTTGAGAGCTATTGGTCTGTCACATGCATGACCCGGTATTGGTCTGTCACATGCATGACCCAGTATTGGTCAGTCACATTAAAACATCTTTGGGTTAGGGGGCAGTATTTTCACATCCGGATGAAAAGCGCGCCCAAAGTAAACTGCCTCTTACTCAGGCCCAGAAGCTAGGGTATGCATATGCATGGTAGTATTGGATAGAAAACACTAAAGTTTCTAAAAAAACTGTTAAAGTAATGTCTGTGAGTATAACAGAACTGATTTGGCAGGCGAAACTCCGAGCATAATCCATCCAGGGAAATGTATTTTTGAGGTCATTGTTTTCCAATGCTTTCTATGGGAAACCTGATTTATTAGGGCCCAGATTGCAGTTCCTATGGCTTCCACTAGATGTCAACAGTCTTTAGAAATTGTTTGATGTTCTTTCTTTCCTGTTCTTTCTATGTGGCACTCAGGTGGACTCTAGTCTTTTGGTGCACATGAACAGAAGCTCGCTCCTCGTTCTTTTTCTTAGGTATTGGAAACAGTTTATTCCATCTTAAATTTGATCAATTATTTACATTTTAGGGTACCTGAGGTTGGATTAGAAACGTTGTTTGAAATGTTTGGACCAAGTTTACAGGTAACTTATTAGATACTTTGTAGTCATGTTGGGCGAGTTGGAACCGGTGTATTTCTGAATAAAACGCGCCAAATAAATGGACATTTTGGGGATATAAAGAAGGAATTTATCGAACAAAACGACGATTCATTATGTCACTGAGACATTTGAAATTACAAAAAGATGAAGATCTTCAAAGGTAAGGCATTTATTATATCGCTATTTCTTACTTTCGTGTTGCACCTGCCTGGTTAAAATTGGTTTTCATGTTTTTGTATGCGGGTCGCTGTCCTCAGATAATCGCATGGTGTGCTTTCGCCGTAAAGCCTTTTTGAAATCTGACACAGAGGCTGGATTAACAAGAAGTTAAGCTTTATTTTGATGTATTACCCTTGTATTTTCGTGAATGTTGAATATTTATATTTCTGTAGTTTGAATTTGGCGCTCTGCAATTTCACCGGATGTTGTCAAATCTATCCCGTTAACGGGATTTGATCCGTAAGAAGTTAATGAAGCAAACGTTAATGATAAATTAATTACTGAAAACGCTAAATCATGCAAATTGTCTGTATATAAGTGAACTAACAGGTCTGCCCCAGTAGACCATGGAGTTGGAGCCTCTCCACCGCGCTGATAATAAACAGTGATTCATTTAAGATTGACTTTGAGTGTCCCTGTGTAAGAATTTCCACAACACAATGAAAAGACTAATCTGTCTTTTAGTTATCAAAATGTTCAACTTAATTGACTGAACAGTAGCCTATCTTATTGGCACCAGAGGAGCGCATCGGCAATATCCCCAGTGAGTGCGCACTGCACATATTCACCATGTATCATTGAGTCAGTGCTACTTAAAAGTTTGTTTTTGGACAATCATTTCCTCTTCCAGTTTAGATGGACTTCATATTCTATACTGAACAAAAATGTAAACACAAAATGTAAAGTGTTGGTCCCATGCTTCATGAGCTGAAATAAAAGATCTCCATACACACAAAAAGCGTATTTCTCTCCAATTTTGTGCACAAATTTGTTTACATCACTGTTAGTGAGCATTTATCTTTTACCAAGATAATCAATCCACCGGAACGGTGTGGCATATCAAGAAGCTGATCAAACAGGATGATCATTACACAGGTGCACCTTGTGCAGGGGACAATAAAAGGCCAATGAAATGTGCACTTTTGTCACAGAACACAATGCCACAGATGTCCAAAGTGTTGAGGGAGCGTGCAATTGGCATGCTGACTGAAGGAATGTCCACCAGAGCTGTTGTCAGATAATTTTATGTTAATTTCTCTACCATAAGCCACCTCCAACGTTGTTTTAGAAAATTTGGCAGTACGTCCAACTGGCCTCACAATCGCAGACAATGTGTAACAACTCCAGCCCAGGACCTCCACATCCGTCTTCTTCACCTGAGGGATCATCGGCAACCAGCCACCCGGACAGCTGATGAAACTGAGGAGTATTTCTGTCTGTTATAAATCTCTTTTGTGGGGAAAAACTCATTCTGATTGGCTGGACATGGCTCCCCAGTGGCAGCGCCCCTGCCATCTGAAATCCATAGATTAGGGCCTAATTTATTTATTTCAATTGACTGATTTCATTATATGACCTGTAATTCAATAACATCGTTGAAATTGTTGCATTTATATTTTTGTCCAGTATAGATAACGTGGGAAATTAGTTTTGATTTAGAATGGACCATTATCATGCACCTGTTGGAACATATGTCATCCATATGCACTTATAGAGTGAACGGATTACGCTTTTCCTGCTGTTCATGTTCATGCCAGCCAGGTAGGCTACTCCTGTTGTAAAGGAAAGTAAAAAATAATAATATAGTCCATAGCCTATAGAAAGCTGATGGGATCCTCTTTTTAAGAGAGGCCATCAAAACTCTGTTTTTATACAACTGCATAGCCTATAGAAATGTTGCGGAACATGAGCTCATGGGCTCTCGTGAAGTGTTTGATTAGATTTTTCGATTGCATTTGCATTGATGTGAGAGTGACTAGAGGGACAATAGAGCCCTGAGTACGGAGCCATTAGTGAATGGCAGTTAGCAAGTTTGGTATGCTACTAATGACCATCAGTAACATCCGAATGCAGTTTTTGGAGAAGCCTAAATGGTTGAATACTTATTGACTCAATATATTTCAGCTTTTCATTCATTCGTAAAAAAAATATAAGAACATAATTCCACTTTGACATTATGGGGTATTGTGTGTAGGCCAGTAACACAAAATCTCAATTTAATCTATTTTAAATTTAACATAACAAAATGTGCACAAAGTCGAGACGGGTGAATACTTTCAGAAGGCACTTCATAATTAAATATAAAACTTAATTGTTATAAAGAAAAACTATGTTCGCTCATTCCACACTAGCTAGTGAGCAATTGATGGGAGCCTAGATGGTGAGGCTGTGTGTGGAGGGGGTGTTGTTGTTGGAGGGTCATATCGAGAACATTGGAGAGGTGATCAGCAATTACTGGTGCTCCAGTAAGAGAGCAGAGGCTCTTCATGGAGTTCATTACCGTGCTGATCAATATAGATGCCAGCTGAACAATTAATGAAGCTCTAATCCTCCTCTTCCCTCTGGAGGGGGAGACCTGGGCTGTGTTCAGTAGGCACCAAATGGAATGAAAACTGACTGAAATGGGAAAGGACTAGATTAATTTGTCCAATAATAAACACTCATTTTAGTTTTCTGCAGCAGAGGGAGCACCCCCCTAGCCACATCGACGGGACAGTAGGGCAGAATGTGGAAAGTTAAGTTCCTCGGCGTACACATCACGGACAAAAAAAACTGGCCCAACCACACAGACAGTGTGGTGAAGAAGGCGCAACAGCGCCTCTTCAACCTCAGTTGGCTGAAGAAATTTGGCTTGTCACCAAAAATACTCACAAAACTTTTACAGATGCACAATCGAGAGCATCCTGTTGGGCTGTATCACCGCCTGGTACGGCAACTGCTCCGCCCACAACCACAAGGCTCTCCAGAGGGTAGTGAGGTCTGTACAACGAATCACTGGGGGCAAACTACCTGCCCTCCAGGACACCTACACCACCCGATATCGCAGGAAGGCCAAACAGATCATCAAGGACAACAACCAAACGAGCCACTGCCTGTTCACCGCGCTACCATCCAGAAGGCGAGGTCAGTACAGGTGCATCAAATCTGTGACAGAAGCTGTTTTTCAGACTCTCTATCTCAAGGCCATCAGACTAAAAAACAGCCATCACTATCATTGAGTGGCTACTGCCAACATACTAACTCAAATCTCTAGCCACTTCAATAATTAAAAATTGGATGTAATAAATGTATCACTAGTCACTTTAAACAATGCCACATTACATAATGTTTACATACCCTACATTACTCATCTCATATGTATATACTGTACACTATACCATCTACTGCATCTTGCCTATGCCGTTCGGCCATTGCTCATCCATATATTTATATATACATATTCTTATTAATTCCTTTATACACACAAGTGTAAGGTAGTTGTTGAGAAATTGTTAGATTACTTGTTAGATATTACTGCATGGTCGGAATTAGAAGCACACACATTTTGCAAACACTCGCAATAACATCTGCTAACCATGTGTATGTGACCAATAAAATTTGATTTCATTTGTGTAGTAAGCTGTTAGTAGCCCATGTGCAATCACCGTAATAATTTGCTCCCTTTCCCCCTGATAACTTAGCCTACTGTTCTGACTTGGTGGTGCACATTTACTCTGTAGCCTTTTTTTTTAGAGAAATGTCATCATTGTATATTGCTTAGGCCCCCTTTATTTATCATACGGTTCTGTACTGGGAGAATACTATAAGAACAGCCCATGTTATGAATTCTATCGTTGTACATTTCAAAAGTGTCGAACAAAAGTTATATTGACTGTGTCCGTCCGAGCTCGCTCATAAACGTCTTAATCAGCTCATCGTTCCCTTATGCCATAGTTTGCACATCTCAATTGTCAGTAGAAACCACATTTCTTTAAGCAAGTCAGCCATATCAGCTATGCATTTTAAAAAGGCAGTAAAATGAGGCTGAATGAACTATTTCGCTGCCGGACAAGGCTCCGCTCAGAACCAGGTGTAGCAGTGGTAAGGTTTTGGGGCTGCTGTTGGGACTCTGCTGTTGGGACAGCTATGTACAGGCCCTAACAGTTTGTGGGCACCGTTTGTCACCATTATAGTGGAATGAATGTATTGTTTAGTGTTGTGTTGTGGCTTTGCTGGCATGACTTACATGCTAAAATAGCCACTGGAAAGGAATATAAGAGATCGACATCTTTTATAAACTAGTCAACGACTTCGCATTGGCTGGCTATGTGAAACACACAAAATAAAATAAATGAATGTGTCAGAAAACAATAATTAGGTTAATGGAGTTCGACTCATCGTTACTACTTACATTACATGGGACGTGCAAATTCACAAACATCATGCTCGCTCTCCCTCTTCAGTATAAAGACATTAGACTGCAACCAGAAATCTTATTATAATGAGGAGATGCTCATGTCTCAGCCCTAACAATGGGAGTTGTTCTCCCAGAGGCGGGAAGGTAGGCGACAAGCTTAGGCCTAAAAGAAGCCCATAGAAAAGTATTGGACTTATTTTTGACCCATTTTAGCGAGAGTGAAACCTCTCACTTCGCCCCTTCCTCTCTGCTGCGTTTCCATGTCATAGCTCGCTTTGTGACTGACAGGCGCCTATCCTATCAATAGTTCGCTAGAAGATGCATATTGTATTCTAGCGGGAGAGGGCTCGACGGACTAGCAAATTTGAACTTTTCAATTAAAAGTAGCCTAGTTAATATAATGCTGAAAATGTAGCCAGCTGAAAATGAATGTACAGTAGAACCGGTTTATTAGCTGACAGCCAGCACTAATGGAAAACTTTTAAAATGTCTTCCATTGCATGTCATAATGAACACTACTGATGGAGCTTCTGTTGCCTCAGGATGAAGGATGAGACAAACAAACAAACACATTAAATGCCCATAAGAATGGCCCAGAGACTTTCCTGACCAGGAAGTCCTTATTATTAGGCTATAAGTAAACCTTAATATAGGATTATAACTAGGGCCCAGGGTTTGTCCAAGTAGGTACTAAGTCATATGGGCAGGAAAGTAAATGGGACCTGCCCAACAGTAAAGGAACTTGAGAGCTTATAATATGGTATTCAATCTTTTTTTTTAAGGGACAATTTTTAAGTTGCATAATATTGGGTGTTTTTCTCAGGCAGGCTGGTGGCCTTCTATCTCTACAGTGTTGAAGAGGACCCCGGCACAATGCCTCCCCGGAGACAAAGAACAATGATTCATTTGGAAGCTAGCGCCACCCTTTAATTTGTTTGCGCCATTTCATCTAAATGATGTGTCTTCTCCGGCAGGGCAAGAGGGGAGCCCTGTGGTGTAATTTAGCCCAGAAAAGGGGGAAAGAAGAGGGGGAAAAAAATGTATACAGAGCAGCCCTGCCTCCTCACAACGCGCTGGGCAACCATCTTGTGGGTGGGCTTTGTGATACATTTTACAAATTTTTCATGCCCATCCCTCTAGATGTGACCCCACTCGGGGTCCCTTTATGCCTCTGACAGCTCTGCGCAAGAAAACATGCTGCTTCTCTGATAGCATGAAATCGGGGAACAAAGACCCCCGGGTAGAGGAGAAGGGGGCCGCCGAGCCGCGCTGTGCTGTGCTCCGGGCCCGCCTGGATCTGGACACAAACAGATGTTAGGACAGCCCAGTGCCTCTCAGCCCCCTGAAAGGAAAGCCTTGTAGGAAAATGGGCCTGAAATGCATTGTTTTGGGCATCACGGCCTCTTAACACTACTTTGACGAAACAAACTAGGTCCAGGAGCGATACTTGTGTAGTGCAAAGAGATGGATCTAGATTCAAATCTCTCTTCAAGAGATGTCTCCCTCACGACCTTTGCTCTGTTAGCCAAATTGAAAATGAAATTGAAAAATGTACACACATTTGTGAATCAAGTTTGCAACACTATGTGCAGTATAGTTAAGATGAGAAACTGCTGTATAGTTTGAATTGCTATCCTTATTTGCCTTTATACCATGTTAGAATGGCCAAAAGTAGGTGGACAACGGCTCATCAAACATCTCATTATAAAATCATGGCCATTAATATGGAGTTGGTCCCACCTTCGCTGCTATAACAGCCTCCACTCTTCTGGGAAGGCTTCCCACTAGATTTTGGAACATTGCTGCAGGGACTTGCTTCCATTTAGCCACAAGAGAATTAGTGAGGTCGGGCACTGATGTTGGGTGATGAGGCCTGACTCGCAGTCGGCGTTCCAATTCATCCCAAAGGTGTTCGATGGAGTAGAGGTCAGGGCTCTGTACAGGCCAGTCAAGTTATCAAGTACAGTTGGCACTATGCATTTAGGCAGGTAGGAGATGGGAGAACCTTCCAGAAGGACAACCATCTGTGCAGCATTCCACCAATCAGGCCTTTATGGTAGTGACCAGACGGAAGTGACTCTTCAGTAAAAGGCACTTGACAGCCTGCTTGAGAGTTTGCCACAAGGCACCTAAAGACTCTCGGACCATGAGAAACAAGATTGAACTCTTTGACCTGAATGCCAAGCATCATATCTGGAGTAAACCTGGCACCATCCCTACGATGAAGCATGGTGGTGGCAGCATCATGCTGTGGGGATGTTTTTCAGCGGCAGGGACTGTGAGACTAGTCAGGATCGAGGCAAAGATGATCGGAAGCAAAGTACAGAGAGATCCTTGATGAAAACTTACTCCAGAGCACACAGGACCTCAGACTGGGGTGAAGGTTCACCTTCCAAC